>NC_048218.1:83835615-84035902 GCF_002007445.2 Ailuropoda melanoleuca
CTGCTATTTTTAATCCAATGGCGAATCGCCGGCCCAGCTGCAGCGTCAGGCGGGGCGCTGGGGAGCGCCAGCCGCAGCGCGCCGGGGAGGGGGCGCTGGAGAGGGGCCCTGAGCCCAGATCCGGCTCGGCGGCGGGGGGCTGGGGGCGGGGGACGAGCCCCCCGGGCGCGGGAGCCGGGAGCGGGCGGGGTGCTCCCCTCGCCCCCGCCAGCGGGCTGCAGTGGGGCAGCCCCACGGTGTTTTCTACCCTAGATCGATATGTTGCGAAGGGGCAACTCCGAGGCAGCTAACACAAAGAGCAGGATTTGGGGGTTTACAAACCGCTTGCTTCTAAAACAACTGAAGATAAAAGCGGGGACTTGCCCTGCCTGGGGAAGGGTGGGACTCGATGTGCAAATCTGGATTGCACAGCGGCGGGCCCAAATCGAAATTTGCGCTGTGCACTTAGGTGTTAACCTCTCTAAGCCTTGTTCCCCACTTTTTTAACATCTAAAGCTTATTAAAAGAGAATAGAATAGGATCCAGTGAGGATGGACATATATTTTTGCAATAATACAGATTTCTTTCTTACGTATGGTGAGGAGGATCAAGATTTTTTTCGGAGCGGGGAGCAGCTTTATATTTTTCTCTTTGGAGCGTATTTTGCCTGATTCGTTCGAGGTCCCCGCGTCGAACGTTGAATAGCCTGATTTGAGCATCTTATTCATACGCACATATTTCTGTCTTGCAGGTCCAGTTCCTCAAAATAAACAATGAATGGGGGGCGGGGGAGATGAACAATTTGCGAACAGAGCTTGCCTCACAGCATACTCTCATTCTCTCCAAAAAATTCTTAAAACATAGTTTCAATTCCGCTGAGGTTCCCTAACTACACCCAGTGTAAAGGTCAGGGTACCCAGGGATTCCTGCCAATTAACGGAACGCAGTAATAGCAAAAAATAGTGAATAAAATGTTGGTTTCCGTAAGCCTCTCCCAAACAAATCAAACTATCTTTAAAATCTTTTACCCCCTCCCATTATTTCTGTTACTCTGCCTGATTCTGCAGATGTGCTGGTTTCTGCTGGGAGATGGCAAGGGTACCTGGAATTTGATGTGAAATAGAAACATGAGCCCCTCTCTTGCCCTGCTTGCCTAAATTTTCATAGCGTCAAGCAAGACTCAGGCACACTTCACGTTCAGGTTCATGGATGATGCTTGCTTGTCCAATTGCAGAGAAAAAGTTTATTCAAAGGCATTCAAATGCTGCAGTTTAAAATATTTCTAGATTAAATGCAATTTAAATCAAGACACCGTTTTTCACCCTTCAGACTGATTAAGATATGTTGAGTTGGCCTAGCGTGGGAAATAGGCCCTCCTACACATTATCGGTGGGAATAAAAACGGTAAACAATAACAATATCGACCGTAATTTTATATGCATATACTCTTTCCCCAGCAATTCCTCATCTACACATTTATGCTACAGGGAACTTCGCAGTGTGTAAGGATACTTGTCAGAGCATTGTTTGTAGTAACAAAAGACTGGGAACAGCCTAAAGATGCCTTTGTAGGAAGTGGTTAAAATACAGCCCTGTTGAGAAGAATGAAGTGATCTTTGTGTGCTGATGTGGAGCAATTTCCAAATCATATTACTACATGAAAAAAGCAAAGTGCAAATCAGTGTGCAAATGCAAGGAATGCAAGCAAGGCACTCTGGTACACCCGGAATGTCACTGGCTTTCGTCCAGTTGGTTGTACCTATGATAAATATTATACAGACACACACACACACACACACACACACACACACAGAGGCTAAATTATATATACTGTGTGTGTGTGTGTGTGTGTGTATTTGTTTGGCCTTAAGATGTCTCTAGAAGACTACGTAAGAAAGTAATGACAGTCAGGCTCTGTGGAAAGGAACACAAAGCCTGAGAGTAGAGAGGGACCTACTGCCAGTCTTTACCTTTCTGTACTATTTACACTTTTACTTTGTGCAAGTGTTGCTTTAAAAAATAATTAAAACTCAATTATACAAACACTCTAAGTTCAATAACCAGTTAACATGTTTCTAGTATATTAGACTCACATACTTACAATGTTTATACAATATTATTGCAACTGGGTAAAAATCAACATGCATTTTGACAAGACTGGAAAGACATGGAAAATTTAAATAGTTATCTTTAGAATTTGGTTATAAGATTTTGTTTCTATTTTCGGAATGTCTTCAAAGACATTATGTTTGTCTTATAATATAAACATTTATTTTTTTAAGATTTTTAAAAATTTATTTGTTCATTTGAGACAGAGAGAGAGCATGAGCAGGGGAGAGAGGCAGAGGGAGAGGGAGAAGCAGACTCCCCACTGAGCCAGGAGCGGATCTGGGGCTCCATGGGGTACTCAGTGGGGGACTAGATGAGGGACTCAATTCCAGGACCCAGAGATTATGACCTGAGCCAAAAGCGACGCTTAACCGTCTGAGCTACCCAGGCGCCCCTATAATATAAAAATTTATTGAGACACAAAGTAAGAGAAACTTCAATGAATTAAGACAATGTCTTAATCATAACATTTCAGGAAAAAAAAATCTCTTTCAATTACTGGAACTTTTTAACTTAATCTTGCCAATTCTACCTATGAATTTATAACCAGACTATTTTACTGGCAAAAGTTTCCAGTTAGGAATAACCACGCCTCGGATAAAACCTCATTGGCTCCAACACCACCACTGCTCGAAGATCATTGAACCGGACCATTTTACTAAAGGGCCAGTTTCTCCATGTAGATCTTGAGCAAAAAGCAGGATTGAAGTGATGATGGGTAAACAATTTTCAATTCCAACATAAATTCACAGCCTTACTGAAGAGATTTCAGAGGAGCTAAGATGAAGAACTAACTTTTGCCACATCAAGTGTTCAGACCGACAGATCACTACTGCTCACCAGCCTCCTCGCAGGACGTTCGCCGCGAGTCTGCCCCCCATGGCCTGGCATGCAAGGACCTCACCCTTTGATACTCCTTCAGACTTCAGTCCCACACCTACTCCCGGTAAGCTCGTTGATATCGTCACCAAGGATAAACGCACTTGTCTCCTAGCCTTGGTTGAAAGCTTTCCGCTCTCATTTCAATCTTCTCAATCCTTTCAAGCCTTTTCTGACTGCTCCAACCCTCTGGGACCCATCTTAAACACAGACAGCCCCTGTTGCCCATATCCATCACTGCATTCTGCCAAAGGACATCTTTTATAAGTTATTCAATTAGTCTGGGTTCCATATCTTTTCTCTCTATATGGATAACACACTCTTCGAAAGAATTTATTTCTCAGGATGCCTGGGTGGCTCCATCGATTAAGCGTCTGGCTTCGGCTCAGGTCATGATCCCCGCGTGCTAGGATCGAGTCTGGAGTCGGGTTCCCTGCTCAGCGGAGAGCCTGCTTCTCCCTCTGCTTGTGCTGTCTCTCTCTGACAAATAAATAAATAAAATCTTTTTTAAAAAATGAAAGAAGTTATTTCTCTTAGTATCTTTGCACATTGTGGAATATTGCTGACCCAGAAAGTTACCACTCTGATTATTTTAGGCACTCAATAAGTACCTACCAAGTGAATGACTCACATCTGTGACACTGTAATAGATATGTTTTGCAGTCAGCTTTGTGTCTTTTAGGTAAAATTCATTGTTTCACAAATGTTGTTCCCAGAACCGATGTAGGTTACATTAAAGCATGACATGAATGTTACTGTGACTAATGCCAAAAGGAGAACTGGGGAAATCTACAGAGAAAAAAAGATATCTTAATTATTTCAATTAATGGAGTACCTCTTGACCTCAGATGTCCTCCGATAGTATGCAGTGATCTAGTAAAGCCGCGTATGGTGATAGCTTGTGGTGGAGGCATATCCATAAAACGTTCCATCGTGGCCGATAGCCTCTGCCGGAAGCACTGGTTATTAAGTGTAAAACAATAGGTCACTGCTTAAGAAATGTAATACGCACTCTAATGAATCATCGAACTTTACATCAGAAACCAGGGATGTACTGTATGGTGACTAACATAATATAATAAAAAAATTTAAAATTAAAAAAAAGAAATGTAATACGTTTTCCATTTGAGAAAATTCTACATAACCATCAGAAGTCATGTGATATAAGAATATTCATTGACATGGAAAAATGTTCACTATAATGCAAACTTCAAAGACTGGTTATAAATGAGCATATACACTATTATTCTGTTTAAATACATATACACATATATACATAGTCATAGCACAGAAAAGAGATTAGATTGGAGTAGGCCATATGTTAATGGTGGTTATCTCTAAGTGAAAAAAAAATTTGTGCTTTTCTGTGTTATTTAAATGTTTTGCATTAAATATCCATTTATTTTTCTTAATAAGGGGAGATGTTAACTTTTTACACCATCACTGATTATATCAATTTCTTTTCCACCTGCCCTCTTTCTAGCCTGCTTGTCCCCTTCACCACCCATGTAAAACTTAGCAAGTTTTTGCCGTTAGGTTTATGGGCAGTGTGTGTAACTAGAAGGGAGGTTCACACTGGAATGAGCAAACTCCTTGAACAACTCTTACATCAAGATGAGCTAAGCTGTTACTGAGTTTGAGAGGAAATCTGAGATCCCTGTTCACATTTTTGGGTTCTGTGATGTGTAATACTCACCACAGTTCTTCCAGAAGCCTGACTCATAAGTTACTCATAGAGATAGGTAGGCATACTGCCTTTTAGGCCACTCTGACACAATCCCTACTCATGCTCATTTGCCATTTCCATGTGCACACAAGAAGACATGTCCTCCAGTCAGGTGTAGAAAAGCCTGTTGTAAACATGGCAAAAAAAGGAAAAATATATACATATGTATGTATATATATACATACACACACACACACACACACACACACACACAAATACACAACCCCCATGGGGCCACAGGCCACTTTTCAGGTTTCCTAATAAAGCAGGTTACCTAAATATGATACATATTGGCTCCAAAATCCAAAGAAACTCATCAAACATTGTGCCCCATCCTTTTTTTTTAATTATTTATTTGAGAGAGAGAGAGAGCATAAGTTGGGGGGGCAGAGGGAGAGGGAGAAGCAGATTCCCCACTGAGCAGGGAGCCCAACAGGGAGGGGGGCTCTATCCTAGGACCCTGAGATCATGACCTGAGCCAAAGGCAGACACTAAACCAACTGAGCCACCCAGGTGCCCCATGCCTCATTCTTAGAGATAGGGAGCTCAAGATGAAGAACTTGACCTTTATTCCCCTATATTATTAAACTCTGCTCTGGAATTTCACTGGGATGGCAGTCCCTATATTTCCCAGAATATATCACCTACCCTCTGTCACAGGACACCTGCCTCTTCCTGCTTTCCAGGTCCTGTCTGCACATTGTCACCACTCTAGGGATTAACATGATGTCCTACAGATGTTGATGGCCAAGATGAAGAGTCAGTGCACAGCAGCCCATGGACCGAATCCAGCCTGCAGTTTCTTTTGTAAGTTCTGTTGGAGCCCAAGCACAAGCACACTCATCCATTTACACACTGCCTCTGACTGCTTTTGTGCTACAGCCACAAAGTGCAACAGAAACCATACAGACCCAGGATATTCATATCGACCCCTACAGGAAAAGTTTGCCAACCCCTGGTCAAGATCCCTACGGTTATATGTTATGATCCAGAATTGGAGATTTGGTGTAACCTTAGACTTGTGCTACTTATCCTCCAGGTGATGGCAAACTTGTTTATCTGAACGGAGCAAATACTTTCACCAGACCGATAGCTACAAACCGAATGCCAAGAGATGTATTAATTTGCTTCAGTAAAGAAATCGTCTCTGGAATATCAGCCAAGTTGAAATCACCACCTTGTTAGCTTTACCACAGTTCACCATCATTCTTCATTCTAATGGGAAAAATAATAGGAAATGGGGGAAAGAGTGGGAATATGATAGCAATCACCAACTCTGTCTTCCTGGTCTTCGATACTGGCATGAATTCACTTGAAGAGCAGCTGTGTTTCGTGTTAACACTTCTGTTAGAGAACACCAGTGACATCCTCTTGGTCTTTCCTGCTATAGTAAATATTATTCCCCAGGTAAGGGAGCCATTGTGGAGATGCTACAATTTGCCAAGGTTACGTATTCCAATACTTTCAAGAACTGGCGTACTCCCCACAGGAGGAGCTTGGATCCCTCCGTGCCTACCACAAGGTGAGTGGGATCAGAAGCTCAGACATCATCTATTTCCAATAAGCCTCCCCTCTGGCAGGTAGGAGTGGCATTCCACCAGGCTATCATTTCCATCAGAGCCAGTGTCCGAGAGTCTCCGACAAGTTTGGGTAGTTCTCATTCTCCAGGGCAGTTACTGGGGCAGTGGTTGCAGGGAAGGCCGCAGGTAGGCTCGTAGCATATTTGGGAATACTGCAGCATCTTTCCTGAGGAACTCAGCCTACTCCTCAATCGAGAAGCTCTATGGTGTCAACTTACTCCTGTCTGTAACTGTGACTATTTAGCGTGGTGGCTTGATTCAGGTCTTTGCTTGCTAAACTTGGAGATGGGGAGGGTGGGCTATATCTTAGTGGAATGTCCACTGCTTGCACTCCTGGGAGCCCCACAAGAAACCATAGCCAGAGTTATCTGTGAATTAGCCATTCCCTGAGATCTATTCATCATGTTTGGACTGCTGCCTAATACCATAATGACTCCAGCTTTGCTCCTGGCAGTAAATTTCTACCACCTGAGGTCCATCTAGGACTCCTCCCGCCCCACAGAAATCAGAAAGCTCACTTTAGGGCCAACTCTTGTCAGCAGCACTCAAACCCATTGGAATGATGAGCAAATTACCTTTGAAAGATTCTGAGCCCCACTGGAGACATATCTGATAGATCAAATTCAGCATTTCTGTATCTTCAGTCCCTTCCTCTATGCTATGTCAAGGAACTTTTAACCCTTTGTCACCATCTAGCATGAACCAGCATTTGGGCAACCAATTTTGCATTAGGATCATGCCCATACTAATACATTTTATACAGAATGTCTGCTGAGTAAATCCATATTAATCTAATTGGCCTGATCCAAATTCATGTTTTGCCCACCTTGATCCTCAAAATTCATTCCCACAAACATTGCCCCATTTTATAGAATTTGCTAATTCCTATGATTCCTTTGAGTATAGCAGCTGAACTCCTTCCACTCTGATTTTGCAGTTTACTTAGGGACCATGTTGAGTTATCAATGAAAATGTTTATCAGTAGAAAACACTGCAGGGTTGGACAATGGGAAAAATGCTAATGAGCCTAAAAGGGAGTATAGCTTTCCTAGAAAAGGAAAGTGCGTTAGGGGGGAAGTTCAGAAGGATTTCAGAATTGGGGATTCTCCAAGTCTCCTACATACTCCTAGATTTCTCTGGTTCAGTCATGGGTATCCTACTCTTTTCTCATCTGTGCCATAACTTGAACATAAAATATGTGAAAAAAAAATAAGTGAGACAGCATTTTCAAAAGTTTAATTTGATTTTCAGGAATCTCATTTTACGGATGCAAGCAGAAAGCAATCATTTTATCATGGTCACATAAATACTTTGAGATTCGTCCTATTCCTTAAAGACTGTAAATACTCAAGCATGCCCATCCCTTGCATCAAATTATCCAATGTCTTTTAAAATAGAGCCCTGACATTTCCCTCTCCCTAGGGTCTAGGGCAGCCACCTTTCCCCAGAGCTACATGGCTCTGGACACACGGTCACAGATGACACAAGTGCTAACTTGGTTGATCTATTTCACCACTGAGTATTATGGGCTGCTATTTTCTATCTTGAAATTTGAATGGAAATCTAACTGCCTTCTATCCAATTTGTAACTGAAAAGCAATTCCAGTACTCCCTCATATCCTTCAGGATCTGCTGCTTGCAAACATTCTCTGAGACTGACAAAGTTTGAGTTCTTCTGTTGTAAGCAATAGAAACTAGCTCTGACCTATGTAAGCACTATGAAGGAATGTCTTGGAAGACTTATGGATAAACTTCCAATACTGAAGGATAGGCTGAACTATCAGAAACCAAACATCCAAAGTCACAGTAGCAGCCACTTATAGACTTTGTTTCCAGAGGCTGCCACCTGTTGATGTGAAAATAATTTCACCCCATCCATATGTGTCTCTACTCAAGATCCAGATTTTTGTAGTGGGAAAGGGGCCATTCTGCAAAGAAGGTATGCTGATCAGCAATACGTGCATACATACATACATATTACTATACTCATCTTGCAAAATTTGCTACAAAGATATGAAATATTTGTAAAGCACTTGGCAGACTTCTTGGAATATGCTAACCATTCTTATTATTTCTATCATTATCCACAAATCTGACTCCTTCCTTCCTCTCTGTGGGAATGACTGCAGGCTACTTTGGGGAACTGCTTTCCCCCATATATATAAGAATGTTGAGTCTACTCAACATTCATTGATCACTTCATGAACATTCATGCTTTTTACTTTTGCTCATGATGAACCCTAGTTGGAATATTCTCCTCCATTCTTTAAATGTATCTAAATCCCACTTGCCCCACATTTTTCAGAAAGCCTATCACATACATTTACTGCCTGTACCACTCATTAGCTACTAAATTATATATGTTTTTTAATCTTTTGTTTATGCACTGTCACCCTAACTAGAATGCAAGTTGCATGAGACCAGAGATCTTTGTAATATGTCTTTGTATCCCCAAGCCTAAACCTTGCTTCTACATAGAGAAGTTGTTCCAAAAAAATTTGTTTTTAAGAATGTTTATTACTGTGAAAAGATTGCTAATTGATTTCCAAAGCTGAGCTCTCCTTCTCCCTTAGAAAAATCAATCAGTTAATGGGCTCAGGGGGGAAACTAAATGTTCCAACTTTGCATCTCAGTGCAGCTAGTATGTTCTAGATATTAAGATGTAAGCAGAAGGTTATGGCTTTCTGAAGCCTGGCTTCTGGATGTAGTGGCTGAAGCTCCCGCAGCCATCTTGGAACTTGAAGTGACCCTAAGAATGGAATCCAGGTGTGACAGAGCATAAAGATGGAAAGATACTGTGTCCTTCATAGTTTCTTAGAGCCACATACTAGTTAGTCCTGGGCTACCTACTTCTGAATGGTCTTCCATAAAAGAAAAATAAAATTTTATCTTGTTTAAGTCACCCTCTTTGAAAGGCGTAGTCAGTGGGGGATGCTCTGTTACAAGTAACTAAATACACTTTCTAAATGATACAGCTCCTATTAGAAAATACAGACCAATGTTTTAAAATTCTTATCACTTAGTATATAGCACTAAGTAATTATACTTAATTAAAAGCTCCTATGATCTCCTGACTTGTACAATAGGCTGAATAACAGCCCCTTAAATATATTCAGGTCCTAATCCCTAGAATCTGTAAATATTATCTTACATGGAAAAAAAAAATGTGCTTGACATGTGTGACTAAATTAAAGATCCTGAGATGGAGAGATTATACTAGATTATCCGAGTGGGTCCTAAATGTGATCACAAATGTCCTTATAAAAGAGGGGCAGAATGAGCTTTGACATACACAGAAGAAGAAATGGCAATGTGATGACACCGGCAAAGATTGGAGTGATAGGGCTACAAGCCAGTGAATGCTGGCAGCCACCACAAGCTGGAAGACACAAGGACAAACTCTCTCCTGGAGCCTCCATAGGAGCATGGCCCTGGCAACACCTGACTTCAGCTCAGTGATACTGACTTTAGGCTTGGCTTCCAGAACTGTGAAAAAATAAATTCTGTCATTGTAAGCCACCACATTTGTGGTAATTTGTTCCAGCAGCCATAAGAAATTAATACAACTTGAGGGGCGCCTGGGTGGCACAGCGGTTAAAGCATCTGCCTTCGGCTCGGGGCGTGGTCCTGGCGTTATGGGATTGAGCCCCACATCAGGCTCCTCTGCTGTGGGCCTGCTTCTTCCTCTCCCACTCCCCCTGCTTGTGTTCCCTCTCTCGCTGGCTGTCTCTATCTCTGTCAAATAAATAAATAAAATCTTTAAAAAAAAAAAAAAAGAAAAGAAATTAATACAACTTGAATTACCTGACACAGACAATAACCAGCATACTGGAGGAATGCACAAAATAAATTGAAAGGACAGACTGGTTTGGAAAGAATCAAGGATCCAGGAAGTTTATCACTGAAAAGAAAATGACATTGTAGGCAGATGGAGCAGGGCAAGGACTTTGGGTTTCCTCCTTACAGGCAAGGGAGGGTCACTGAAAATGGTGAGTAGGAGAGTGACACATGAATCTGACCTTCAAGGAAGACGAGGCTGGTGGCTTAGGCTGCAGGGGGCACAGCTGCTGGTAGAAAGAGCCTGGAGGGGGATGTTGGAAGAAGCCATCCAGCAGGAAATGACTGAACCAGGGGGAAGCCAGGGGAAATCATGTTTTTGTGAGAGAATTTGCACACTAAAAATCAACAGGACATTGATTTGGGAGAGCGAAGGCCAGCGATCTACTCCTAGCTATAGCTATCCAGCTGTACTTCCTACCTGTATCACCAGAGAGAACTAATTAACAGCTCCAGACTGGACTGTGTCTCTTCATCTGTATTCAGAAGATTTAAAAAAAAGATACTTTCTTGGATGAAAAAAAAATATATAAGAATTGCACCTTCCCTTTCCTTCCTCTCACTTTCATTGCTTCCTGTATTTTTTTTTAACTCAGATATCTCCTAACCCTCCTAAAAGGACGCCATGACAAAAGACCACAGTGGGAGAGAGCTCCAAAGTACTGAGGAAGTCAAGATGTGCTAATGAAACTTCTGACAGATACGCATGGTGTCACTCATTATAAACTGTGTTGTATCATTTTCAGTGTCACGTTGACAGCCCCATCAAATTAAGTAGTTTGCAAGAATAGCTTAAATATATGAATATTTCTCAAGAAAAGTGTCCTATGAGGCTGTCAAGAGAAGAAGAAGGTAAAGGACAATAAAAGGATGAGGAGGAGGAGGAAAGGGGGGGAAAAAAGAGAGGGAGAGAAATAGGAAAAGAGCAGTAATGTATTGAGCTCCTGCTGCACCAGGGGCTACACGTGTTATGCCATATAATCCTTGCAAAACCCTACCTTGAATGAGTCTTACATCTTTTTTCCACCATCATAGTCCTAACAACAGAAGCAATACGAAAACACTGAGACAAAATAGGAGGTAAAGCACACAAATTATCCCAAATTCTTCCCCTCAGAACTACTGTTGTTGATAGTATGTGAACTTCACTCTAGCTATCTCTCTCTCTCTATGTCTATAGATTACAAGGTGGATGGAATGGCTAGTCAGAAATAATTTTTTAAAAATGGGAACATGTGATACCTGAAGCAAGCTTGGTTTTTCTACCTTATAAATGATCTGATTTTTCTACCTGGAAATTTCCCCTACCCCCATTTTACTTTAAAAAAATTTTTTAAGTACAATACAGTGTTGGGGCGCCTGGGTGGCACAGCGGTTAAGCGTCTGCCTTCAGCTCAGGGCGTGATCCCGGCGTTACGGGATCGAGCCCCACGTCAGGCTCCTCTGCTATGAGCCCGCTTCTTCCTCTCCCACTCCCCCTGCTTGTGTTCCCTCTCTCGCTGGCTGTCTCTATCTCTGTCAAATAAATAAATAAAATCTTTAAAAAAAAAAAAAAAAAAAAGTACAATACAGTGTTATCAACTACAGTCACCATGTTATACATTAGATCCTCAGTCTTTATTCATCTTATAGCTGAGAGTGCCCTTTTTCCAACCTCTCCCCATTTCCCTCATCTTTAAGCCCTAAATGCTATCACTGAATCAGGATATTTTTTAGCATCTATTTTTCCATTGTTTCCTAGAACACAGTAGGTCCTTTTTATCACTGGCTTAGGTTCTTCCTTTATTTCTTAGAAATTTCCCTTCTTGGGGCACCTGGGTGCCTCAGTTAAACATCTTGATTTTGGCTGGGGTCATGATCTTGGGGTCATGGGATCGGGTCCCGCTCTGGGCTCTGCACTCAGCGCAGTCTGCTTGAGATTCTCTCCTTCTCCCTCTGCCCCTCTGCTCGTGCTCTCTCTCTAAATAAAATCTAAAAAGAAAGAAAAGAAAAGAAAAGAAAAGAAAAGAAAAGAAAAGAAAAGAAAGAAGGAAGGAAGGAAGGAAGGAAGGAAGGAAGGAAGGAAGGAAGGAAGGAAGGAAAAAGAAAGAAAGAAAGAGAAAGAAAGAGAAAGGAAGGAAGGAAGGAAGGAAGGAAGGAAGGAAGGAAGGAAGGAAGGAAGGAAGGAAGGAAATATTCCTTCTTACATCTCCATCTCAGGGATTTCAGTGCTTGCTCCTACTTCACATTTCATCTTCAACATGATTTGGACTGGCAATAGGGGGCAGAGGCCAAAGCAAGGGAAATCCAAAGCTCACAGTAAAAAAAAATCAAGCACACAAGAAAAAGCGTGATTAGTGACGACAGATGCAACAACCAATACACAAAGACATACCTGCATGACTTCAGGTACTTGAATTCTCAGACTATAAAATAGCTCTGGTTATCATGTTCAAAGAAATGGAAGACAGATTTTTAAATACTGGCAGGGAACATAGGACTACTTTCTGAAGAAATGTGTTTTGTTGGCATTAATCATCTTTTATTGCAATTCAATGAGGACATCAAACAATTTAGTAAACAGTGTCAAATGCCAACATCTGGAATGCTGAGCAAAGGTATAAGGTCTGTGCTGAGTGGGAAAGAATATGCTGAGAATTACAGTGTCTAAAGAAGCTGTCACAAAATCGTACCATCAGGCTGACAACAGATTTGAAGTTGAGAAAATTGATGCCCTCTTATGAGGCCTATGGGAGTGTGAATTGGTCCAACATGAACAGGAAGGCAACTTTGGAACATGTACCAAAAACCTGAAAACATATTCTTTGGCTAAAATTTCCCTTCTGGGAGTTTATTCTAAAGAACCAATTAAGAATGCATGGAAAGAAGACGCCTAGGTGGCGCAGTGACTCTGCTCAGGTCATGATCTAGGGGTCATGAGATCGAGCCCCAAGTCAGAGTGCAGAGCCTGCTTAGGATTCTTTCCCTCTGCCCCTCCCCACCACACCCTTGCCCTGCTCATGCTCTCTCTAAAAAAAAAAAAGAAAAAAAAAAGGAAAAATTTAATCATGATATTAGAAACAACATAGATGCCCCAAAACAGATGGTTAAATAAGTTATGCACATCCAAGGGAAAGGAGGAGACTGGACACTTAGGGACAGATATGCTAAACGAAAGTCACTGAGTCCTGTCACTTCCCCTCTGAGACCGGTGTGCTTCTATTTATTTATTTTTAATTCCTTTCAAAAATCTGGTACGACTTTTATTTGATGCAACCTCAGGCTACTTACTTTAAACTTTCTGGGCCTCAGTTCTCTTATTTAAGAGAGAATAGTCAAATCTACACTGCAACATTATTGTAAGAAATAAATCGGATTAAATAGACAAAGTACTTAATTAGTGTTTGCTATGTATTGGACTCAGTAAGGGGTAGCTACTTCTAATTCATTAAAAAAGAGATGTGAAAAACAGTAACATAGCATCGCAAGAAGTTGGAGGGGGAAAATAATTCCTCCACCTTATGTCAACCATTTTATCTTTTTTCACTTCATTTTTAGGTTTTGTTCACATTTGCAATTATGGTGGACATACACTTATTTTTTTATACATTATTTTTAAAACTTTTAAAATCGAAAGTAATAATAAAGTTGTATAATAAAATAGTATAAAGAACACTCATATACTCTTCACCCAGATTATCCATAATCCTTATACTTCATTTGCTTGAATTTGTTCTTATTCCTATGTATATACAAGGGTGTATAAGTGAGTGAAATACGTACACGTACATACACACACATATGGATACACAGATATGCACATATATCGCATTAGTCCACAAGGACTGCCTGGGGGACTGAAACAACAGAAAATTATTTTCTCAGAACTCAGAAGGCCCCCAGTCCAAGATCAAGGTGTCAGCAGGGTTGGTTTCTCCTGAGGCCTCCCTCCTTGGCTTGTAGATGGCCATTTCCCTGCACCTTCCCGTGATCTTCCCTCTGTACATGTGTGTGCTCTAATCTACTCCTCTTAGAAGACCAGTCATGTTGGATTAGGGCCTCCCCAGTGACCTCATTTTAACTTAATTACCTCTTTAAAGACCCTACCTTCAAATATAGTCACAGTCTGAGGTACGGGGAGTTAGGACTTCAACATGTGAGTTGTGGGGAAGACACAATTCAGCCCGTAACACACAACACACACATACACACACACACACACACAGATCTAAATCTATAGATACACACAGACACAAATACACATAATACGTATATATGTGTAAATATATTCATATCATATACATAAGTACATATATTCATATACATACATGGACATGTATTTATACACGTGTATGTATATATGTATATACACACATTGATAAATACATTTTTTCTGAAACATTTGAGGTAAGTCACACACATCACATACATCACCTTTACCCTAAATATTTCTACTCTCTACCTCTAATAAATATGTCTATTTCCTAAGAATGGGGCTAGTCTCTCATACAACTACAGTGTTAGCAACTTCGTACATTCACTGTTGCGATACTTCCATCTGATTCACCTTCCATACTCCCATTTTGCCAGTTGGTCTGACAATATTCTATATTATGACATTTCCTCCCGCTCCAGTGCAGTGCAGTATCAAGTATTGCATTTACTTGCATATCTCTTCATCCCCTTTTTATGTGGAAGATTTCCACAGCCTTTCCTTGTCTTTTATGACATTCGTATTTTTAAAAAATATACTTCAGATTTTTTTTAAAAATGGAATACTGGGGCGCCTGGGTGGCACAGCGGTTAAGCGTCTGCCTTCGGCTCGGGGCGTGATCCCGGCGTTATGGGATAGAGCCCCACATTGGTCTCCTCTGCTATGGGCCTGCTTCTTCCTCTCCCACTCCCCCTGCTTGTGTTCCCTCTCTCGCTGGCTGTCTCTATCTCTGTTAAATAAATAAATAAAATCTTTTTAAAAAAATGGAATACTTACCATTTTTGTTTGGCTGATCTTTCCTTGCAGTTAGACTGAATTACACTGAAGTTATACATTCCTGGTTGGCATAGTGCCTGGGTCGTGTTCTTCTCAGGGTACATCCCTATGTCCCTCATATCTGATGTTAACTTTTGTGTGTGATGCTAATTTTGCTTATCAGGTCAAGGTGTTGCCTGACTTCTCCACTGCATAATTATGTTTAGCATGGAGTTACTTTTTCATCCTGCTATTTTTCACTTAACATTATAGAAGATTGAAAAGAAAAAACACATTATTGAAGATTGGCAGAGAATCTAGTTTCCTTTCAACAGCCATTCTCCAAAATTTTTAGCTGGTTATAATCATGTGACTTGAAAATGGTTGTAATCATGTGACTAAGATCCGTCCAGCGATGTGGGAACAGAAATGACGTGTGACTTCCGGGCGTATGTTTTAGAGGGAAAGAGCATTTCTATTTCCCTTTTCTATTTCCCACTTCCCATTGGCTGGGATTTAATCATGACAGCTGAGGCTAGATTGGCCATCTTGGACCATGCAATGGAAGCTGCATGTGTAGAATGGCAGAGCAACAAGACAGAAGGAGCCTAGCATCCTAGGAATTTCATGGAGAAGAGCCACCATACCAGCTGACACTTCTACGAAGAGAGAGAAGTAAACTTCCATCGCATTTGTGATATATTTTGGGCTTTTCTAATAGCTTTGGTACCTGCATTTTGATTAAAATAGGTGTTTCCCCTCATTGCCACAGTTTTTATAATCGTTAATTGCTACATAATATTCCACCAAGTGATGTGTAAATAAATTAACAACCATTCTCCTATTAAGTATGTATTGCTTGTTTTTCCACTATTATATACATAACTATATTGCACTATATTACATATATAACATTATATATAACATATATATGGCATTATATACTATATATATCACATTATATATATGTTATAATTAGGAGGTTAGTGTGTACAACTTTTCCATTTTTGTGGATTATTTCCTTAAGATAAATTCCTAGATATGTGATTAGGCTAAAAATAGAAAAGAGATCATGGCTCTAGGTAGGTTCTGTTCAAATGTTGTCCGAAAAGAAACTCTGCGGTTGGATTCTGATGTGCAGTGCTCAACAACTTATGCTTTGGATAATTAACTGAATGTGATGCTAAGTGATGTGCTTTAGCAATTAATATATAACTTAAAACAAATCAAAACATGAATTAAGGTTAATTATAACTGATACATTAGAGGATATTTATTTACATATTTTCCAATGTCAACAGTACTGCCATCCTAATGAAATATATAAAAATTTGCGAAATGTGGGCACATGTAGAACTACCATGCAATCCAGCAATTCCACTTCTAGATATTTATCCAAAGAAAATGAAAACACTAATTTGAAAAGATATATACATTACTATATTCATTGCAGCATCATTTACAATAGCCAAGATATAGAGCAACCTAAATGTTCATCCATGGATGAATGGATAAAGCAGATGTGATATTTGTATATAACGAAATATTACTCAGCCATAAAAAGAGAATGAATTCTTGCCATTTGTGACAACATGGACAGACCTAGAGGGTATTATGCTAAATGAAGTAAGTCAGACAGAAAAAGAGAAATACCATGACTTTGCTTATATGTGGAATCTAAAAAACAAAACAAAACAAAACAGAAACCAACTTGTAGATACAGAGAACAAACTGATGGTTGCCAGAGGAAAAGGTGTTGCTGGGGGTGGTGGTGGACAAAATAGGGGAAGGGGATTAAAAAGTACTAACTTACAGTTGTAATAAGACACGGGGTTATAATGTACAACATAGAGAATATAGTCAATAATATTGTAACCGCTTTAAATGGTGACGGATGAAAACTAGACTTATTGAGGTGACCATTTCATAATGTGTATAAATATTGAACTACTGTGTTATACACCTGAAACTAATACAATATTGCATGTCAATCATTCTTTAATAAAAAAAATAATAAAACAAAATATAAAAACAAAAAGATGTGGGCATGTACCTGGAGTATGATATAATTCATCACATCGTGACTTACTGCTTTTTCAATTCTTCATTTGATTACATCAAGGAAGCCTCCATTTGGTACTGGTATGTTTTTAACACCACTAATTTCCTTTTAAAATTCTCCATTTTCAACAAAAGGAGAGCGAGGCCTTAGGCCCAGAGCTTTGGGTGAGCAACAGAATCTAGGTGGAATGTAATAGTTATATCCGTGATTACTTTTTAATTATGACATGGGGCCGATTTTCTATTCATAGTCATGATATAACATTTCTTTTTTCAAACTTGAAGTTTAAAAAGGTCAATTTAGGGGCGCCTGGGTGGCACAGCAGTTAAGCATCTGCCTTCGGCTCAGGGCGTGATCCCGGCGTTACGGGATCGAGCCCCACATCAGGCTCCTCTGCTATGAGCCTGCTTCTTCCTCTCCCACTCCCCCTGCTTGTGTTCCCTCTCTCACTGGCTGTCTCTATCTCTGTCAAATAAATAAATAAAATCTTTAAAAAAAATAAAATTAAAAAAAAAGAAAAGAAAAGAATAAAAAGGTCAATTTAAAGAGAATATTCAGTATATATCATACGTGGAGGCAAAATAGAAACAGTTAAAATCAAGGACTGAAATTTGAGAAAGAGTGACGTAAGGAAAGAGACTGAGCCCAGGAATTTACTGCAAACTCTTTTTTGATCTCCAGCAGAGTGTATTTGTTTCTAAGGAGAATAGTATGGTTAATTTACATTGTAGAATTTGGACTTTTTCCATGGTTTGGAAGTAGTGTCAAAAACATTGCCCATTGGCTCTAGTCTACCTGTAACTCCATTACTCCTTGAAGTCAATAGGCTTGAAGCAGAGATAGTATGGGATATTTAGTAATTTTCTTGAAAAAGGAGTGGTCAATCTTTAGTTGGCCAAGAGAAGTCTTCTTCACCTATTATTTACTAGTGTAGTAGGCACTTTACATACATTGTCCCAGTAATCTTTATTAACACTACTGGGAGATGAAGATCATAATCTCTTTTATATAGGGCTCAAAGCAGTGACGGAAATTTCCCAATATAAGATAGAAGGGGAGATTCAATATTTGGGCGTAGTGTCTGGCACATGTAGTGGATACCAAGTAGATGGTAGTCATCATTACTGTCCTAGTAATCAGCAAGCTCAGGATTTAGTCTGAGGTCTGCTCAATTCAAGCAAGCCCATGCCTTTTTAACACCGTGCTGGGCTCTGTAGAATTGCAGAAGAAAAAAAATAAAGATAACCCTAAACAATGTTAAATCCATGTATCATCCACTCAACAGACCTTTACTCAGTGTCTACTGTGTTCCCGATGCTATGAAATGAGCTTATAATCATTACATGTTGCCTTAGGCTAGCTTGGGATCCCACAGGTTGCTACAGTGCCATTCTTCCTGTCAAACCCAATGCATGTAATTTCTGCTTCAGCATCTACCATTTATACTAAAGAGTAAACTCTTGGGAGGAAATATGTCTACTGTGATGACCACTTCATTCTTTGCCTGTATCATAGTGACTAATATATAGTAAGCTTAAATATCTGAATTCGAAAAAATTACATAAAAATCAATATAAACATATATACACTAGCTTTATTAAAATTTCCCTTCAAGAAACACTTTCAAAACCTTAAAAAAAAATTCATATGATCCCAGCTATGTTAAAAAAAGGAAGACTGAAGGAAATTCCTCAAATTTCTTTATGGATGGTGGCATTAGTAGTATTTCTTATACTTTCCATATTTTTATGTTGTGTTTTCTTACATCTGTATTAGTAGAAAGGAGAAAATAAAGTAAAACCTAATAATGCCAGAAAAGAACCTGTAAACTCCCAAACACATTAACATAAACGTATACAGATGCAGCATCATTCACAGTTACCATTCTCAAGACCTATTTGTATCCATTCTCCTTACCCCTTTCCTACAAAATTGAATTATTCGTGTAAACAGAAGCTTAGGGACAGCATGCCATTCCCTCAAATCTTTTGTTAGAATTATGAGGTGGTAATTAGACTGCATAGGAAATCTTCCCAATGAAATCTAGAAGTAGTTGGGTGAGGCAGCCCTCTTCTGGGGAAATAAGAAAATGCAAGTACTCGAAAGGACCCGGCTGAATTGTACAGGGCACTGAGTGCCTCCGGGGTACAAGGGCACTGAAAGGTATTTCTTGAAAACAATGGATTTTTTAGCTAAAGTCATTCTGGAAGTTGAAGTGTAAATATTTATTTTTGTAAATACTGAGTATGTGTTTAAAATCTCTGAGTCTCAATTTCTTATCTGTAAAACATAAAGTGATAGTACTTCATAAGTTGATTTTGAAACTGATGTGAAAAAATATCATTTAGCACAGTGCTCAGCACACAGTAAAATGTTTAATAAATGATAGCCATTATTTTAGCTGTTACTCACATTTAATAATCTTTGCAGTAATCATTTTACCTTGTGTAACTTTTCCAGTGTTTACAAAAAAAGGGCTCTAGGAATCTCAAGAGATTACATCTAAGAAAAAGGGTGCAAGTGTGTATGCATTTAAAAAGCATGACATATTATACCACATCTGAAACTAATGTAACATTGTGTGTCTACTTCAATAAAAATCACTTTAGTGACAAAAGTTATTTAAGGTAGAAAACATGAAAATATTCAACTGAGATTTGTTCACTGAAAATTGTTCATTAAGATGTTAATGTTTTATATAGTTCAGTAATCATGTAATTTAAAATTCTGAATCACCACTGAATAATCTAGATATGTATAAACTACTACATTTCCTCATATTTAACATAATTAGACTTTTCTAACTTCCAATTATCAGACAAATAAAACTTTGAGCTTTCAAAGTCACACCCCCAGGAGTTCATAAATTCTTATTTGCCCAAGTTGTTTTTTAATATATGGTAAACCTTCACAAAGGAGGAAGCCAAAACACACAAGTCAAAAGTCTTATTCTGCCTTTCACAACGCGTATCAAATCATCACAATGTACACTTTAAATACCTTACAATTTGTCAATTACGCCTCAATAAAGCTGAAAAAAAACTGAAATGCCACATGAAAGTCTTAATCTGAAACAATGTCGAGAAATAGTGCAATGGAAGATCTTTTATTCATCATGTGAGCAAAAATACAGAATATATTTACTGATTAATTTTCTCCTTAAAGAGAATATACTTCGTATTTAGAGAAATAAAAGATTAATTGTCAGGAGTTGCTTTTGGAGAATAATCAATCAGCGCCTTATCAACAGTTGAATACTGATACCAGGGACCATCACCTCTCGCTCGCATTAACCTTCGCACTTCCAGCTCCTTTAACCTATAACAAACAGGATAGCAATATTGTGGGTCCAGCATTTCCAATTGCAAAATTAATGAATTATTTCCATAAAGAATAACCACTAGAGAGTCTTTTGCTTTTGTGTAAAGTATTATGTAAAGTATTTTATGTAAAGTATTAATGTACCTCCATAGATCCATGGGTATGCAAATATCTGATACGCACCTATAAGCAAAATTTGGAACTTATCTTTGACTTTCATTATCTTGCTTAGGTAGTTAGCCAACAAATACTGTTTTTAATCACCAAAACCACTAGAATTGATAATCTAATCTCTCCTCTTATCCCTGGCTTTTTATTTGGACAGATGACTTTCACATCAATAATAGTAATGCATTTCCTGTCTTCTTGCCTTTTAGGAAACCTCTTGAGACCACATATTCCTGAAATAGCTCCTCTCCAAAGCAAACCATAAGAGACTCTTAACTACAGAGAACAAACTGAGGGTTGCAGGAGGGGAGGTGGGCGGGGGATAGGCTAATTGGGTGATGGGTATTAAGGAGGGCACTTGTGTTGAGCACTAGGTGTTCTATGTAAGTAATGAATCACTAAATTCTACTCCTGAAACCAATATTACACTATCTGTTAACTAACCAGAACTTAAATAAAAACTTGAAAAATAGATAAACTAAAAAATGAAATGGTCTTTTCTCCATCAAACCTTTCTCTTTCCATTTTTATAGACTACATATTAAAAGTTTCATATGACTGGAAATTTACCACAGTTAAATAAATCACTTTATTAACCTTAACCAGCTCATTGACCCTACCCCTATCTATGAGAAATTAGAAACCTTTGTGATTGTGTATCTAAGAGAGTATATTTCTTTCCCTTTTTTTTAGGATTATCTATCTTCGTATTATCGTTTTTCTTTCCTACTCTTTAGAATGTAATTATCCAAAATGCAAATATTAAAATATTCATCAAAAGGACTGGTTAAATAAATTATGCTTCACCCTTGTAAGAGACTACTAGTTATCTGTTAAAAAGAATTAGGAAAATCTGTATATAGTAAATACAGATGATACATATATGGTTAAATTAAAAATGCAAGGCATAAAATGAATATGTATAGCATCTTCCCATTTCGTTAAAAAATAGAAACTAATAATCTGTGACTATGTATATGAACATATGCAGAGAGTATTAAAAAATATGGAGGGCCATAATTAATATTTATCTCTAGGGGGAGACCATTATGGGAGATAGTCCCTTTCTATTTTGTATCTTTCTTTTATGCTTTGGTTTTCCAAATACCTAAATATACTTTTTAAAAAATGCAGGTATTCTCAATTCCATCCTCACAACGGCATCTTTTCTTTGGGGGTAGAAGCCAAGGTTTTATTTTTGTTTTTACTTTGTTTTGTTTGGGAAGTTGTTTAAAACTCTATGTCTAAGGAATTCTGGGATCTGTCTTTTAATTGGAACTCAAAGGTATATGCCTGAAGTTCAAAAGAGTCCAACGTACTAAGTATGAGCCATATTGCTGTTTCACGCTCTTAAATACTTAACAATTCCATATGGTAACTATATACACGTATAATTAGAAATCTAGAAAACAGGCCAATCATATGTTCCTTTAATCATTTAAATATTTTCTTACTATAATAACAATTTTTATAAACTACAAAGTCTAAAAGAGAATAAACAGAAAGCAGATCAATGGGGGCCGGGGGCCAGTAGTGGATGGGGAATGACTGGAAAGGACAGTGAATAGGCTCAGTTGGTGATTGAAATGACCTTGACTGTGGGGGTTACACAGCTGTTTACCTTTGTCAAAAACTCAGCAAACTTAATGGGTACATGTGACTGTATGTAAACCTCACAACAAACACTAAGATAAATCTCAGATAGGATCACATTTAAAAGTAGCAAAAGGAAACACGAGTGACATTCAAAAAAAATAATTTGGACTTACATACTTGCTTATTTAACCACTATCAGTGACCTATGTATGCAAAATCCCAAAAGCTAAAGAAAAAGACTGACAAACCTGACAATAATGAAATGAGTAAATATATATAAAGTAATTAAAACACTAATACATAGTAAGTGTTCAGAAACCTATTAGCTTCTACTATACTTTTGTCATCCGAAACATAAAAACACTTCAGTTGCAAAAAAATTCTACACTATCAAAAGACAAATGACAAGTTGGGAAAACAACTGTAACAAAACCCAAGAGAGATATTTTAGTTAAATGTATAAATTAGTAGAAAAATGGGCAATTTACGGGAAACAAACACAAACAACCAATAGATATAAGAAAAAATACTCAATCTTACAAAAAAATACAAAATTGAAATAATAACATTTTTTCAACTATCTTAACAGCAAAATGTTTAGGTTTGATAAATTCCATTTACAAGGATAGTTATGGAAAACAGAAATGTATTGGTGGCAGAAAAAAACAACTGGTACAACTTTTTGGAAAAGAGTTTGGCGACAACTATCTAAAACTTAAAACCTACAACATTTGGTTTATCAGTGCCACTGCTAGGAATTTATATTTCAGACCCACCAAATAAATTGCAGAAATCTATGTATGAGAATATTCACCATAGCACTATGTATATTATCAAAAAACTTGGAAAGAACCTAAGTACCAACAACACAGGACGTTAAAAAATTAAGGCACATCCATCCAGTGAAATATATGACACAGCCATTAAAACGAATGGGGCATATACTATTATAGAAAGATCACCAAGATATATTTAAGTGAAATGAAGACAAGGTGCAGAACAGTGTTTATAAGAGGATTCTATTTGTGTTAATACATATATTTTTAAAATTCAATTAGCCAACATATAGTAAGTACATCATTACTTTCAGATGTAGTGTTCAATGATTCATCGGTTGCAGATAAGATAACACCCAGTGCTCACTGCATCACACGCTCTCTTTAATGCTCATCACCCAACTACCCCATCCCCCCACCCACCTCCCCTCCAGCAACCCCCAGTTTATTTCCTGTAATTAAGTGTCTCTTACGGTTTTTCTCCCTCTCTGATGACTTCCCATTCAGTTTTATGGTCCTCTGCGCTGTTTCTTATATTCCACATGAGTGAAACCATGCGATAACTGTCTTTCTCTGATTGACTTATTTCGCTCGGCATAATACCCTACAGTTCCATCCACATCGATGTAAACGGTAAGTATTAGTGTTAATATATTTTTAATGCATAATTTTTTTTTAGGAGCAGATATAAGAAATAACTAAATAGTAGTCGCCTTTAAGGATGAGACTAGGTAGAAGAGGAAAGGAAATTGGGGGGCAGGGGCAGAAGGAGGGGAGGGCTGCCTTGCACTTAAGAGTGGGATATTTTAAAAAGAATTCCTTTTACTCTAACAGATATTATCAACTAACAGTCTCTCAGTTTCCAACTTGTACACTCCACTCTGAACAAGGTATTCCCTCCCTATCTTTATCCTTTTACATGGAGCATCCTATAGTGCTGATATAGTTTATTAAATTTTTTCTCTTGGCTTGCAATAGTAAGAAAGGATTTTCTTCCTTGCCCCACTTCCCACCTTTTTTTTAAATTATTTTTTTTTTTACCGTAAATCAGCCTTTTCAGCTTCAATCTGAAGGATAGCCATTGTTTTTTCATAATTCTTTTCAGGGCCATCAAAAAAAGTTCGGGCAATCCATCTTGATATAGGATGCTGCAAGAGAAAATTTGTTTATTTTCTGAACAGTACTTTGCTCTTCCAGTTTACTACTCTTCAAAATGGCCGTGTCAGGTAAACCAGTAATACTAAATGCCAACTACTTTATATGTATTTTAAATAATTTTAATCCATTAGATGGATACTATTTTTGTCCCCATTTTATAGATGAGCAAATTGCACAGAGTTACACAGTTACTAAGTGCCAGCATCTGGACTCAAACCAGGTCTGTCTGACTCCAAAACCTGTGCTCTTTGCCATTACACTACACTGAGTACACCTTAAGTGGCAGATTTAGGAGCCCAACCCAGAGTGTGGTGATCAAAAACCGAAGTTCCTTCTCTGAGCACAGATAAACTACCTGAAGGGCCTGCCTTAAGGTACAATAATGATACATTTCTTTCCTGAAATACAGTTCATTCAGATAATAAAACATGATAGTATTTACTCTAATCAAGGCCATCTCACTACAACACTTGTAAAGACAAGTAACCAAATTAACTTTCAGTTTTAGTAGCAGTGACAGTATAGTAAAATGACCAACAGTACGGGCTGTCAGGACAAGCCTACCTAGGTTCCAATGCTGGCCCTATTTGTTGGACACGTCACTTATCCTCTTTTAAGTCTCAGTCTCTTCATTTCTGACTTGGGAATTATATTAGCACATTTCACATGGAATAAGAGAATGTTTGCAAAATACTACCACAGTGCCTGTGACACAGTAGGTGCTCAATAAAAGACAGCTAGCATTAGCATGGGTAAAATCTTTCCTCTAGCATTGAACTTGGGATAAATTCTGACTGTTACTCTGCTAGAATAAGAACACGCTACAGAGTCATTCTTTAAAACACCGTGACGATTAAAGTAATAAAATGCAGAAAATTATCAAAAGAAGTTGCTTGTAAAAAGTGAGCACAAAATGTATCATCTACTTGACATCAAAAACTGAATATAAAACAGTATCATAATTGCTAAATTAAGACATTAATCAGTGCACTGACAAGACACCTAACAGAAAGTAACTTTCAACGACCTATACCAACCTTGAAATATTCCCAGTGTTCTGGGATGTAGCCTTCTGGAATCTCTGCTAACTCAGCTTCACCTAGTAAGAGAAAATAGTGATATCCAAGTTTAGCATCAGGAGTTTATAATATTAATTCTTCCCCATTTAAATAAGAAACCAACTTCTTGTGGTTTTAAAGGAACTTTTGTTTGTACTAATGAAGATTCAAACAGAGTTGACCCTTGAACAACATGGGTTTGAATGGCATGGGTCTACTTACATGTGGATTTTTTATAGTACAGTACTGTAAATATATTTTCTCTTCCTTAAGATTTTAATAACATTTTTTCTCTAGCTTACTTTTTTCATTTAATTTTATTTATTTGAGAAAGAGAGCATGTGCGCGGGTGGGGAGGGGCAGAGTAAGATGGAGAAGGAGAGAAGTGGACTCCCCGCTGGGGAGTGGCCAAGCCTGATGCGGGGCTGGATCTATAACCACGAGATCATGACCTGAGCTGAAACCAGGAGTCGGACACTTAACCGACTGAGCTACCCAGGCGCCCCCCTCTAGCTTACTTTATTAGAAGAATACAGTATATAATACAAAAAACATTCAAAGTATGTGTTAATCAACTCTTTATGTTATTGACAGGTTTCTAGTCACAATAGGCTATTAGTAAAGTTTTGGGAGGGAGTCAAAAATTATATGTGATTTTTGACTGAGCAGGGGGTTGACACCCCAACATTGTTCAAGGATGACTATATTTTAATTACTTTAATGTGGTTGAAAATCATTTCATTCATTAGATATTTTTTAGATGTCTTCTATGTGTAAGGCATTGCCTATAGTCATTATATAAGAGTTTCAAACTTTGTTTTTATATAGTATAACAAAATATAATAAAAGATACATTATTCCTTCTGGCTTTCCCTATCACTACTAGACAAAACATTTCAGGATTCAAGATGTTAGAAGTACTTTGGGCAGAATTTCCAATGAAAATCTAATGTTAGCTGTCTTTCACAGTTTCATTCTTTTTTAGATTATAATTTTATGTGTTCCAAGATGGATAAAAAAAATTCTTCCATCCCTCAGCCTCTCTTTCACCTCTATCTCTATTTTCCTTATTTAGATTTGTCAAAGCTGGTTTGGAGGAATAACGAGGAGGAGGAAAACAAGGCTTTCTGAAGCCTTTTGTGGCCTCCACAGAGTTGACGACCTTAAAGATTTTTGGAGGAAAAAAAAATGTTTAAAAAAATTGTATATTATTGCAGATTGAGATTTGGTTACTGTAAAATAAAATACCATGCCTATGTTCATTATTTAAATAACTTTTCTTGGGGCGCCTGGGTGGCTCAGGTCATGATCCCAGGATCCTGGGATCAAGCCCCACACTGGGCTCTCTGCTCAACAGGGAGCCTGCTTCTCCCTTTCCCTGTGCCTCCCACTCCCCCTGCTTCTGATCTCTCTAGCAAATAAAAAATAAAATCTTAAAAAAAAGATTAAAAATAAGTAAATAAATAACTTTATAACATCCATAATTTATTATTAATGTACATAGATTTTTAAATTTTACCAATTTAGTTGAAGAGGAACTTACCAATGAATATGTTCACCAGAGTTATGCCAATTGCTACTGGAATCCCAGTCAACAAAATGTAGAATTTCTGTTGAGATTAAAAAATAGTTTTCATATAACCATTTCCTAACTCTATTTCCCCATTCTCAAATTGTCTACAATTTTTTATTTCCTTACATTGCCTGTAAAATAAACTTGCCAAATTGGAGATGTGATACCAAATTATTTCTGAGATTTTCTTTTACTCTAACATTTAGATGTCTATATTTGGCACCAAAAATGAAAGAAAAAAGTAAGGATTAATTGTACAAGTATAATACAATATCTATGTAAGTGATTTTTCATTTTTTGGTTAACACAATGTAATAAAAGTTGAGAAGTTTTTGTATTAAGATGAAAACGGTAAAAACATTTGAGTGATTTCAACCACTGTAGAGTTTGAGTTGGTCATGACAAGAAAAGTGGGAGCTCAACCAAAAGGATGAAGAGGGACATTAAGCACAAAGGGCAAGCAAGAGGTCTAGAGGGCAGCCATTGCTCAAATGGTCACAGCTGTAGGAACAGTGGCAGAGAGTCCAGACAATCCTCCATCTTCCAAGCCTCTACTTTTTCTTATAAAGCCTTGAGATACAAATATACAGCCAGTAGCCCACTTGATCCTCTGAAATCAATGTTCCTGAACAATACAGATATAAAAAACCATAACACAAAATAATGGAGTTACTTAAAGAAGTCTTTCAGTGAGTTCCTTGGTAATTTAAAGAATATTTTAGTAATACAGATAATTATCTCCAAACAAATTCATTTTCAAAGTTCTGTAATTTATAGATTTTGGTGTGTGCGTGTGCATCCGCACGTGCGCACACAGGGAACACAGATTGTATTTTAAAACCCCACAATCTTAAGAATAAGGGAATGGGGGGCACCTGGGTGGCACAGCGGTTAAACGCCTGCCTTCGGCTCAGGGCGTGATCCCGGCGTTATGGGATCGAGCCCCACATCAGGCTCCTCTGCTATGAGCCTGCTTCTTCCTCTCCCACTCCCCCTGCTTGTGTTCCCTCTCTCGCTGGCTGTCTCTCTCTCTGTCAAATAAATAAATACAATCTTTAAAAAAAAAAAAAACAATAAGGGAATGGCTCAAATTTTACCTCCAATACACATGAATCCTTTTTATGAAGAAGGAAAGGTTCACTAATTTAAAATGAAATTCAGTAACAAATCAGACATTACTACAAAATCTCATTGAAAAAAGAAATATGAATTTACAAAATAATGTCTTTTATAGAATGAAAGATGTTCTCTAAATAGACAAAAAAACACACATTCCTATTTGTACATAAAGAGTTTAGTTCAGCAAGATTTTTAACGCACCATTAAATTCAAAAACCGCCTGTCATAGAATCCAGATGGTTTGATGATAAACAGTCTTTTCCCATGGTCTCCACTGTGTCGCACAGGAGCTAGAAATATTAAATTACCCTGTTATATGTAAGGCTCAAGGTATACTGTTACATTCTAAGATCAAATCAGGTTTTAAGTAAATGTACATGCATAAATGTTTAATATGAATTAAGATAAAAAATACATACTTTATTTGAGTACTAAAGGCAGAGCAGACAGGTATCTTTAAAGAGACTGACGTACTGTTGTAAACTATAGTTCTCTCCATTTTTATTCAACATTAAAAAAATATCTAAATAATTGTTTGAATTTGTTTCCATAGCAGACAGGTAGGTCAGACACTCTTGGTGGGCTACTTATCTTTGTTTACCGCTATAATAAATATTTGCTAAAGCTATTAAATAAATAAACTTAATTTAGATTGTGTCATTTAAAAAAAATTCTGTCATTTCATATGATGAGGCAATATACATTAGGGACTTGCAGCAAAATAGATGGAAAGACATTTATTCAACATATCTCCGGCAGGAATTTGAACTTGTTCAAAAGTAAACACTGTAACACGTATCAATAAAATCACTCTGTAAGCCATTTCTGATTGTGAATATTGTCCTCTTCAAATTCTCCCTCTGATGGTATATAATCAATTCTCACTGGAGATAAACTGAGGCAAAATTTCACTCCTAATCTTGCTTCTACACGATTTCCCTTTCTTGGACATCTGGAAGGACCACTGCAAACACTGTAAGCCCTTTCTGCTAGAAGCAGGAAAGGATCTCACTGTTACTGGGAAACTGAAGTTACTGTTTCTGCTGTGTGTAACTGTATTCATGGAAATTTCACAAGAGTCACCTAATTCCCATTAAAGGAATTTCAGTCATGGTAGAGGTCATAAAGATTTGTATCCTTTGTTCAAGCTTAAATGTCTGGAATGCCCTCCCCTCTCCTGAAATCTATTCTTTAGGCTCAGATGACATTTTATCCTCCAAGAAACCAACCCTCTTCCCAAGCCTATGAGATCTCTCCTACCTTTGAACTGCTGTATATTCTAGTGATATTCATACTTGCTTCCACTGCTTCCACTGAAATATAAATGTCTTGAAGGCAGTAACTGAATTTTTAATTTTGGCATCACCTACAGCAGCTTGCAATGAACTTAGGATGTTAATTCATAAGAGAATTAGAAACTGGCATGAATTCACTGAGTACAATTCATACTATTAAAGTTTCTAAAATAACAAGAGAATGTGACAAAGTAATTATGTATTTCAGAAAATAATTTGAAAGATATAACAGAATTCTTTGTGGACTAGGTGGGAAAAAAGGGCTGGATAACAATATAAACCACTCATTAATTCAATAAATATCTAAGTGCCTACTATGTGCAGGTCCTATGCTAGGCCTACAGTCTAAAAGGGATATAGATCCCACTGGGAGAAACAAATACACATAATTAGACATCTGTAAGGTCAACAAAGATAAGAAGCAGGATGCAATGTCAGAAAAAAAAAGGCCCGAAGTTCCTATTTACACAGGATGGTGGGGGAGTATGAGGAAGGTGCATTATAAGCTGAGAGAGGTAGCAAGTTAGGTGAATTTGTAACAGGTGATTGATTGATTGATTGATTACACCCAAAAGGTGCTGGTTACTTAACTCAATAACCTGGCAAAAGGCTCTCTCCATAGCCCTGAGAGGTCAAGATTTCTACATATGGCCTGGATGAAGTAAAAATGGCATTCCTGATGACACAAATCTACTGCAAGAGTGGCTACTACATTGAGATGAAGTGGGATCCCAAAAGTCTCCATACACATTCACAAAATGCAGATTCTTTCTTTTTTTTTTTTTTAAAGATTTTACTTATCTATTTGACAGAGAGAGGCAGTGAGAGAGGGAACACAAGCAAGGGAAGTGGGAGTGGGAGAAGTAGTCTTCCCGCTGAGCAGGGAGCCCAACGCGGGGCTCAATCCCAGGACCCCAGGATCATGACCTGAGCCGAAGGCAGATGCTTAACAGTTGAGCCACCCAGGCACCCCCAAAAGACTGATTCTAAAAGGACTAAATATAGTAGGTGGAAAGTCCGGACCGCATCCCCCAAAAGTTGCTCACAGGTTTAAGAGTCATTGACGTGATGTTAACCAAGAAGGCCGAAGACAATTCAACCCTAATCTTATGTACTAGAAGCATAGAGTCAAAACAGAAGACCCACCCCCGTCTCCTAACCACACCTGCAGAAGTGTGTCCATCCCAGAGTACACTGTTTTGTTAGAGGAACAATCTGGAGCACACCCAATTTAAGCAACCAGGATAGCAAACAACCTGGAAACTGACACAGTGAAGCTTAAAGAATGGAAACTGATGGGCCTACAAAAAAAGAAGACTGGGTAGAAACCAGATAAGTGTCTTTAAATAGCTGAAGGGCTATCCCAGGACAAAGGGCTTGTATTATTCTGTGTTGACCTGAAAGGATCAATGTGTGAAAGAGTAATTTTCAGCTTAATACAAGGAAGAAGTTTCTAACAATTTTACTGGTTCAAAATAAAATTGGACTGCATCTCCAGTTCCCCTTTATGGAGTTATTCAAGTATCAACAATGGATGTAACAAGGATACTGTGGGGGTTGGCCTGGAGGACTTCTAAGGTCCTTTTCCTCAAAGAATCTAAATATATATGGCCTGTCTTAGAACAAAAGAGCATACCATTGGACTTTATCAGTCTCAATGATTCCCTTCCAATTCCAAGAACTTTTTCCAGTCTTCAGGTTTTTGCACTTACTTTCCTCTTTGCCCAAAAGCTTTTCCCCAGGCTCTTTGAATAGTTACCTCCACACCTCATCCTGCAGGGCCAAGATCAAATGTAATCTCCTCGAAGAGGTCTTCTTTGGGTACCCTACAGAAAGCTGGCCTTCCACTTATCCTCCTTAACATCATTTGGTTAGTTCCTTTAGACTAACACACACCAAGTCTGATTTTTTTTAAGCCCGATTATTTTGTTAAAGACCATCAGGTCAAGGACTGTATTATTCAATACTGTACCTTCAGTACTCTTTAGTGTCTGCCGCATGGTAGGTGCCCCATCAGTATTGTTGAATTTCTATTTCTTAAGTAAATTAAATGTTAGTCAGGATCCTTCCTTGCCTTCTGAAAGTAAATCAGAAGAGACAGTGTACTCCCAAATTTCCCTTTCAATCAGGCAGACAGACAGGCAGACAGACAGAAAGACACACACAAACACATATACCCCACAGAGAAAGTGAGATGGATTAAACTGCATGGTTTTAGAAACAACTGATTATGAGTAACACTATTAATAGATATGGAAAATGTTACAAACAAAAAACTATGGAAGAATGCTTGGTCTGGCTGCATTAATGCAGTTAGGAAAGTGAACTGCTTACTTTCTTTACATATAATTACCCTACTGTTAAACAACGATTCGTGTCATTAAATGTGGTAAATAACTATTATTACTATTAGCTTTTCTAAAGTATACTTCATAGCACTAAACTCTTTTCTAATATTCTGAACCTTCATGATTTGTTGTTGATGTAGTAAGGCCATCTGCTTACAATCTAAAAATATTAGGGTGAACACTGCTTACAACCAGGTGACTGCCGGGATTTCCGGAACTCAGATTCTCCTTCCACCAAAATATGCATCTTCTACCATTCTCTAAAGCCTGGAAATTCTCAAATAGGTATTCATTTAGACATATAAAACTGAAGTTTCAATAACCAATTTTTTTAAATGTAAATAACTTCAGGAAAGTTATGGTTTTGACAACTGTGATATATGTGAGGATCAAATAAGATAATGTAGATTTTGTGTCTTCATGACAACAATCGAAAATTGGCCATTTTCTTCCTCTCATTCTCAGACTATTCCCAGTTAATGACTCCACCAACTCAATTACCCAGGATAAAAATCTCACTCATCTTCCTTGCACTGATCCCTTGCTCATGAGTTGACAAGGCCTCCTGATTCTAAGATTCAAACTCTGGATTTCTTTCCATGCTCTCTTCACCTCACTCACTGGCTTAAGTAATCAACACCCCCTTAGAAGCCAACAAATATTCAGAAGCATCTTCCCAAAACACTACTGATGTTGCTCTCCTGCTAAAACATTCACTCTCTGCAGACTACAAGAGAGTTAAGATACTTTGGTTTTGTATTCAGGGCCTCCACCCCCCCAATTTAATCCCAACTTCCCTTTCTTAAGCCTTTTCTCTAAACACCTACCTATCCCAAGAGCCCCATATTCAGATATATCAGAAAATACATCTTCTTTTTCTGCCAATTGCACCTGTTAAAACTATCCAGAATTTAGTTTAAATGTCCCACCTTCTACATCTGAATTAACTCCATACTGCTTTGTTTATATAATATTTAAATACTCTTCTCAGGTTTTTTTTAAACCATAATATGTACACATCAGTCTTCAAGTTAAAGCTCCTGCAGCTGAGGGAAGAACTTAAGTTCATTTCTAGAATCCTTTGATATATGACAATAAATAATTTAATTAAACAGAATACTTGTATCTGCTTACTTCCTGAGAAAGGTTTTCAGTGACGGTGAATGAAGATAACATGATAGTACCAGATGTTTAAGAAATGGGTGGCCACAGGGCTCTGTAGAACGCTAATGCTTCTAAATCTACGTGCCATGGATTTTCCCACTCACTCTTCACAACTCCTTTATGAGGTAGGTTAAAATTATCCTCCTTTTTTCTTTTAAGCAGTTTTTATGGTAAGAGATAAGTACCTTTCAAAATGGCATTCTAGAAAGATGAAAACTTATGCAGAAACATATTTCAGGGTTATAAATTCTTGTCAGAGATTAGATTTCTCTGTCAACAGAATATAAGCATACTTGTAATAAACATCCTCTTTTTTTTAAAGATGAACATAGGTTCCAAGTAATTGCCTTCCACTTAGCTTCCAAGATATGATGACCCAAGGTCACACAGCTACTAAACTCTGGAGCCAGGATTTGAATGTAGGCAGTCTAGCTCCAGAGAAAACAAAACAAGGCAAGGTTCTCTACAACGCTGGATCTTACAGTCTCATAGGGGCAGACATAAGCAATAATGTAACAGATTCAAACCTTTCATTCCACAGTGACAGATGAGACCACCTGCAAAATACCTTTGAAAGCAGGTATGAGGTTGAAACACAGTCACTCTAGTGTAGCTATTAGATCCTTTCCTGCTTCCAGTGGAAAGGGTGTAGATTATCTGTGTAGATCCTTCCACAACTCGAAGAACGAGAAATAATGTATAGAGGTTCTAGGAGTGAGATTTTATCTGAATTTATCTCCAGCAAGGCAGGATTAAATACTATCCCCAGCAAGTATTTGAAGAGGATATCTGTAATCAGAAATGGCTTACAAACAGAATGTATCAAAGAATGTTTGCACATGTAGTTTTTTAACAGGTTCAAATTCCTGCTGGAAATTTGTTGAATACCACTGGTTCTTTCCATCATTTTTGCAACATGTCTCTGTAGAATGCCTCATCATGTGAAGTAACATAACTCAAATTAAATTGGAAGAAGAAAAAAGGGGTAAACAGTAAAAGATATTTTGAGGTTGCAGATCTTTTGGAATCACTTCCTCTCTACCTACTTGTATTGCCTAGAGCAGATAACTTATAGCATATTTTTTACCAAGAGCGTTAAATGAATTAATACCTTTAAAATCTTAGGATGGTACATGCCACACAGGTGTTCAATAAATGTTAGCTACTGTTATTATTATTAAATTTGATGCAGTAGTGCATTATTTTTGTAATAACTAAGTCACAGTTCCTTCATTAGTAAAATGGGGATAATAACATTGTACTTACTTTGCAGTCTTTGAAAGAATTAGACTGAATACAAGGCAACCGATTATGATTATTCATTCTCCTATAAGTCCTACACAGTCTCCAAGAAGCTCCAACTAGCCCTCCCATAACTTTCCTTCATGGGCCCCTTCCTCTCTAAGATATTAAAAATTATTATTTTATGACTGCGTTGATATAAAACGAATACAATCCTAGCTGGATTCGTTACCACATATCATTAACATTAACCCTAAAAACATAGGCATTTTTTTCCCTTCTGGTTTTAAAAGAAATTAAAACATTTTCACGGACCGTAAAAGTATCTTGTAGGCACTGTGCCTACTTAAGGAGTTAGTCCTGAGCCTGTCCACCTGCCTACCTATTACTTAGCATCGGTGGGCTCCTGGGCAACATGACTTCCAATCTTACGGGACTATTACCTATTGTGGGTGGAACGTACAAAGAATCTGGCGCCTGAGAAACATAGGTCTCAGCTCTATGCCCCCTTAACCTCAACTTCACCCGCAAATTAGCACCAATTGGAATGGTTGAGCGACAAAATGTTTCACAAATGCTAATTAACAATTTAAACGCAAACGATCTGATTACTTCAGGAAAATCCTTGTCTCCTCACAAAGACACTCCTTCTCTCCTCCCAAGCCCCAGGCCCGCAATTTCTCCCAGATCTCACCAAGGTCACCTGGGAAGAGTTCTCCACCTCTCACCCCACATCCCCTGAGCGCGCTTTCTCCCAAAGCAAGCACCCACCGACAGTCTTCGGAAAGCCACGGGTGAGGAAGCCCCCGAATCCAAGCTGAGTACCAAGCCGGCGGCCGGAAAGAGCTGCCACTGCAGTGACCGAAGCCCGCTGCAATAAGCTCATGGCCGCCATGGCTACTACGGGCAATTGAAACACTGGGGAGAGTCACGAGAGCCGAAAGAGCCAATTTACGAACTACGGCGAAGGCGGAAGTGGCCATGTTGAGTGAGGGCAAAGCCTATTTCTGTTTTCTCCATCCGGTGAGACACCGGAAGTAACGTCTTCGGAGAAAAAAAAGGGGGGGGTGCCTATTTCTGTGGAAATATGGCTGCCGCCAGTTTCGGCGTTCTTTGCAGAAAAGCCTTAACCGGCCTGAAGGTTTCCAGGTCACTTATAAGTCCTCAGGCCCTAGCTAGCACAGGGTAAGTGATGTGAGGAGTAGGTTTGTTCTCCTCTTCGACTTTAGATCTTGTTTGGCTGCCGAGATGCTGAAAACAGCTGAGAGGCCATGCGGATGGCTGAGACCAAACGCACTTGAGTGAGGAGGGAATGACCTTAAAAAGTCGCCCGCCTCCGACATTTCCGTTCCTTCCTCATTTTGTTTTCTCCTACTGTGGACCAGGTAGTCCGTGGGGTCTGTGGATACCCAGCATTTGTTGAATTAAACCTAGAGGTACAGAAGCATCCTGTTTGGCTGGGTGAGTTGCACTAAAGAGTTTTTGGTTATGGAACGGAGTCAGGTTTGGATGGATAAAAACGGAGAGGCCTTTGTACTTCCAGAATCTATCACAAAGAGATTGCTTAGTAATGTTGAGTGAATAAATGAAAGTAGTGAAATGAACGGAAAGTAGCCCTGCAGGTGTGAGAAAAGAACATCCTGCGTATGGTGTTCATTATTTCTGGAAAGACAGTTTGTGTTCTGGACGGACCAACTAGAGTTTATGGTGTATGGTTTCCTCACTTTTATTGGCTTTTGTGTGTCAAGAGTTGAATTTTATACATAGTTGAGTATGTCGGATTTTTTAAAATTATTATTTTATTTATTTATTTATTTTAAGTAGGCTCCACGCTCCTCTGGCGATGGAGTCCATCGCCCGGCTTGAAAGGGAGTAATCTATGTGCCCTTGAATCCAGCACAGACAATTGTTGAGCATCTATTATGTGCTACAATATTATTACTTACACTTACCTTAGAGATAAGAATATTTTTTTTCATTTTGTAGAGGCTCAAAGGTTGTAACTTGGTAAAGGTGACAAACTTGGATCAATTGTCTCTTCCTCATCATCTTTTTTTCTCCAAAATAAATTTTAAATTTTTATTATTAAATGAATATCTGTTCATTTGCAGACGCTTGGGAAAATAAGGCAAAGTTTTGAAGAAAGTAATAATAGACTATAATTTTTGCCACTCATACATGAAGATTTCCTTCCATTCTTTTTAACTTTGCATATATACACATAGATGTAATCTTAAAATAAAGCCAGAATATATTTACATATATGCAGTTTTGTGCTTTACCCTTGTTTCCCCAACTTGTTATTTTTAAAAATTTCAACAGAAAACTTGTAAGAATAGTACAACGAATAACCATATACTCTTCATCTTTATTAAGCAATCCTTAGCAATTCTGTCACGTTTTCTATATCTCTTTATATCCACACCTTTTTTTTTTTCTGAGCTGTTTGAGGCATATCAGAATTTCAGACATCGTGACACTTCAGTATATATCTCCTAAGAACAAGAACACTGTCTTAATAACTACAGTACTACAGTGATCACACTGGAGAATGTAGTATCAATATACTACAATTTCTGTTCTTTTATCTAGCATTATAGTCCAAATTCAAATGTCCTCAATTATGTTGCTAATTTCTTTTTTTTCTTTCTTAAGGGTCCTGTCAGTGATCATTCGTTGCATTAGTTGTTATGTCTCCTTCATTGTCTACAATCCAGAACATTTTTTTATAAAATGAGCCTTTTTAGATTATTCCTCCATTTGGATTTGTCTGATTGCATCCTTGTGGTTAGATTCAGGTTAAATTTTTTTGGTAGAAATACAACACTTGTGATGTACTCTTTAAAAACATGATTTTTAGGGACCCCTGGGTGGCTTAGTTAAGTGTCTGCCTTGGGGCTCAGGTCACAATGGGATCAAGTCCCATGTTGGGCCCCTTGCTCAGTGGGGAGCCTGCTTCTCCGTCAGCCTGCCATTCCCCCTGCTTGTGCTCTCTCTCTCTCTCTCTGACAAATAAATAAATCTTTTAAAAAACAACAACAACATGATTTTTAAATTACTGCACAATAAATTATACAAATACACAGTAATTGGGGGGCCTAGGTGGCTCAGTCTGTTGAGTATCCACCTCTTGATTTCTGCACAGGTCATGATCTTAGGGTTGTGGGATTGAGCTACCCCCCACCCCGACCCAGGCTCCACACTCAGTATGGAGTCACCTTGGATTCTTCCTCTGCCCCTACCCCTGCACCAGTGCATATGAGTACACACACACTTGCTCACACACTCTCTCTCCCTCTCTCAAATAAATCTTTTAAAAAAACCAAATGCACAAATAATTTTTAACCATTTCCTGGTCGCATATTTACATTATTATCAACTTTTGGATATCACATATAATGCTTTAATAGATATTTTAACTTACCAATTTCCATCTATATTTTTAGTTGAAATTTCTAGATGAGGAATTATGGGTTGAAGGGGGAAGCATGGAGGCTTATGATACATGTTGCAAAATTAACCTTTTGAATGTTTTTATCTGCTCCTAGAACCACAAGCAGTGTATGAAAGGCCTAAAAATGTTACTTTGAAATATATCAGTGGGGAGGGAGTCTTTAGAGGTTGGGACTCTTGATCTCAGGGTTGTGAGTTTAAGCCCCATGTTGGAGCTTACTTAAAAAAATAAATAAAATTATATAAATATATGACCTCCAAAATCATGTGAATATATTAACCTCTAAAATTAAAGGGTAGCAACATCTGTAATGCAATATTTAAAATAATTTCTGAAGCATTTTATGTTTGTTTCTTGTGCAGAAACCCTGAGTAATTTTTTTAACATTGGAGATGAGGAAATAATTCCAGTCATTGTTGATGAAATCCAGTGTTGTAAAACTTTAATCTCTTGTTTATGTATGTTCAGTTGCAGGTTTTCCCTTAGTCTTTTGCCTAAGAACATACCAAATGTCACATCTTTTCACCAGTGTAAATTACTTCATACCACGTTGTCAAGGAAAGGACTGGAAGAATTTTTTGATGACCCAAAGAACTGGGGGGAAGAAAAAGTGAAATCTGGTAAGATAGTTGGGTTGATCAATATTAAATATATTTAATATTTATTGAACCCTCTATCATTTTGGGATTATTTATGCACCTTGGAAATCATTTAAGTGTTTCTTTTTTTGACTTCCTTTGGGAATGTCAAAGAAAATGAAAAGGATAATGTAATAGTAGAGTTAATTGTTGATTGGCAGGCTGGCAAAAGATTTAGAAGAGGAGTAGGTTGAAATTGTTAAAAGGGGCACCTGGGTGGCTCGGTTGGTTGAGCATCCAACTCCCAATTTTGGCTCAGGTTATGATCTCAGGATCGTGAGATTGGGCCCCGCATCCGGGCTCAGTGCTGTTCACCTGGGAGTGGCTTGAGATTCTCTCTCCCCCTGCCCGTCCCCCCACTTGCATGCACACGCATGCTCTCTCTCTAAACAAATAAATAAAATATTTAAAAAAGAAAAAGCAAATTGTTAATTGAAGTGAGGTTTAAGGTTTGTTTTAGATTTCATTTTTTAGAGATAATTGAATATTAATTTATGATGAATGCTGTTGCCAGTCACATTACTAATATTTTTGTGTGTTACCTAATTTAATGCCAATTTAATCTTAATTATGCGTTATACTATAATATAAAACTATTATATTTTATAGATAAGCAAATGGGTTTAGAGAGGTTAAGTAATTTGCCACAGGGCAAATAGCTAGAATATTATTTCATGTGAATTTCATAATTTTAATAGGAGCTTCATGGACCTGTCAGCAATTAAGGAATAAAAGTAATGAAGATTTACATAAACTTTGGTAAGTATATTGAATACATTAATATGTAGGCTCAGTCAGTAGAGCATGTGACTCTTGATCTTGGGGTTGTAAATTCAAGCCCCATATTGGATATAGAGATTACTTAAAAATAGAATCTTAGGATATATATGTGTGTGTAGGTGTTTGAAGCAGTTGAAGTATAACAATGAGGTATAAACGTTGTATCTATTTGATGTAAGAAACTGAGTAACGTGATTTGTCTTATAATACTATGGGTGATGTATAAAATCATTCAAGATTTTATATATGTGACAGGTTAAATTACATTTAGACATATGTATTAGTGTTCTCAAGTATTTGGGGATTTAGAAATCTTACTGTAACTGCTACTAGGCATACTAGCATCTTTATTCTAACAATTTTAGTAAACTAATGAAATGGGAAGAGTTTGTTACATTTAGGCCTTCCTCCTTTTTATTACCTTGTGCATGGTCTGTAATCTTTATTTACTCTGGGGAAGTATGTTGGAGGGTGCATTTAATTGGGAATTTAGCTAGATATTTCTGGCAGATTTCCTGATGAATTAGAGAGGGTTGAGAGAATTTAAGACAGGGTTACATTTTTAATGGATTATTTACTTACTTATTTGTATTTATTTTTATTAAGGAGTAATTGACATAAGATTATATTAGTTTTGGGGATACAATGTAGTGATTTGATATTTGTATGCATTGTAAAATGATCACCTTAATAAGTCCAGTTCAAATATGTCACTGTACATAATTAGAAAAATTTTTTTCCTTGTGATGAGAACTTTCAAGATCTGCTTTCCTGTTTGTAAATATGCAGTACAGTATTATCAACTATAGTCACATTACATCCCTATGACTTATTTATTGGAAATAAATAAACTGGAATAAATAAACTGGAAATTTGTACTTTTTCACCCCCCTCACCCATTTTGCTATTAACCTTAAAAATAAAACAGTTATTTTACCAGCAAAAATGGGTTTATTCAGGAATAACAGAATTGAAGTTAAGGACAAGCAAGCTATTCCAAAACCATAGGCAAGTCTAACAGAGGAATATTATTTTATGGAGAAGGAGGATAAAGTTGGATGGATAAAGTTGGATGGGTTGTTTTGAATGAAAGTCCATTGAACATTGGAGAAAAGCAAGAATTCAGGGTGATGATGGTTTCTCATTAGCTGAGCTGCAGAGGTAGTCAGTTTCTGGTAGGAGATGACAGTGTATGTCTTTCCCCATTGGAGCCTGTAATTGATTCTTTTTCTATTGAGGATTCTTCTGTTAGGGATCTGTAATTGGCATTTTTTCCTGTAATTGAGATGGAGTGGTATCGCTCCCCCTTCCAGCATTCCCTTCCATCATCTTCAGTCCACTTTAGTTAGGTGTGGACTGAAGATCAAGTCCCCCTTTTGATCAAGATCTTTCCTTGAAAGCAGTGCTGATTTAGACTCGGTTTTTCAATATTTAGTGGTATTGTCCTTCAGTGCCAGGAAGGACCTTTCCTGGTTGTCATGTCCTACCTGGAAGGGAAAGTGCCAAACAGTTGGGAACCTTGTAAGGCCACATTTGAGTAACAGGGAAGGTTAAGAGGGAGAATTCTCTGGCAGTTCCCATCTAAAGTTTGTGTCTTCTCAAGGCCCAGGTGTTGGAGATCATCTCCTTATTGGGTGCATCATTTTTTTAAAATTTCAGTATAGTTAACATAGTGTTATATTAGTTTCAGGTATACAATATAGTGATTGATCAATTCTATACATTACTTACTACTCATCACTGTAAGTATACTCTTAATCTCCTTCACCTGTTTCACTACCCCACCCCCCACTTCCCTTCTCGGAACCATCAGTTTGTTCTCTATAGTTAAGGTTGTTTGTCTCTTTTTTACTTTGTTTTGTTTCTTAAATTCCACATATGAGCGCAATCATATGGTATTTGTCTTTCTCGGACTTACTTCACACAGCATTATATGTTCCAGATCCATCTTTGTGGTTGCAAATGGCAAGATTTCATTCTTTTTTATGGCTGAGTAAATTCTGTTGCACATATATACCACATTTTGTTTATCTATTCATCTATCGATGGGTACTTGGGCTGCTTCCATACTTTGGCCATTGTAAATAATGCTGCAGTAACCACACGGCTGCATATATCTTTTCAAATTTGTTTTAGTATTCTTCGGGTAAATACCCGGTAGTAAAATTACTGGATCATATGGTAATTCTATTTTTAATTTTTTGAGGAACCTCCATGCTGTTTTCCACATTGGTTGTACTAGATTGCATTCCTACCAGCAGTACACAAGAGTTTCTTTTTCTCTGTATCCTTGTCAATACTTATGTCTTGTGGTTTTTATTTTAGCCATTCTGACAGGTATGAAATGATATCTCATTGTGGTTTTGATTTGCGTTTCCCTGATGATAAGTGATTTTGAGCATCTTTTCATGTGTCTGTCGGCCATCTGTGTGTGTTCTTTGGGGAAATGTCTGTTCATGTCTTTTGTCCATTTTTTAATTTGGTTATTTGTGGGTTTTTTGGTGTTGAGTTCTATAAATTCTTTATGTATTTTAGATACTAAGGCTTTATCAGATATGTCATTTGCAAATATCTTCTCCCGTTCAGTGTGTTGTCTTTTTGTTTTTTTATTATTTCATTTGCTGCTCAGAAGCTTTGTATTTGAATTGTCCCAATACTTTATTTTTTTAAATTTATTTTATGAAAAGTAGACCACACCCAGTGTGGAGCCCAGCATGGGGCCTGAACTCATGACCCTGAGTTCAAGACCTGAGCCTACATGTAGAGTCAGATGCTTAACCGACTGAACCACCCAGGCATCCCCACAGTAGTTTATTTTTGCCTTTGTTTCCCTTGCCTCAGGACACCTATCTAGAAAAATGTTGGAATGGTTGATATCAGAGAAATTACTGCCTGTGCTCTCTTCTAGGATTTTTATGGTTTCAGGTCTCATATTTAGGTCTTTAATCCACTTTGAGTTTGTTTTTTTGTATGGTGTAAGAAAGTGGTCCGATTTCATTGTTTTGCATGTGGCTGTCTAGTTTTCCCAACACTATTTGTTGAAGAGACTGTCTTTTTCCCATTCCATAATCTTGCCTTCTTTGTTGAAGATTAATTGACCACATAACTGTGGGTTTATTTTTTTTAACGTTTTATGTATTTATTTGAGAGAGAGAGAGAGCACGTGCGTGAGGCGGGGAGGAGCAGGAGGGGGTGGGAGAGAGAATCTTAAGGAGACCCTGCTGATCACAGAGTGGGACCCTGAGATCAGGACCTGAGGTGAACCAAGAGTTGGAGGCTTAACTGACTGAGCCACCCAGGTGCCCTTTGTGGGTTTATTTTTGAGCTCTTTATTCTGTTCCATTGATCTAGGTGCCTTTTTTTGTTCCAATACCATACTCTTGATTACCGTAGCTTTGTAGTATAACTTGAAATCTGGATTGTGGTACCTCTGGTTTTGTTCTATTTCATGATTGCTTTGGGTGTTCTGGGTCTTCTGTGGTTCCACGCAAATTTTAGGATTGCTTATTTCTAGTTCTATGAACAATGCTATTGGTATTTTGATAGGGATTGCATTAAATATGTAGATTGCTTCGAGTAGTGTGGCTATTTGAGTAATACTTGTTCTCCTAAGCCATGAGCATGTAATATCTTTTTGTATGTGCTGTCCTCAGTTTCTTTCAACGGTGTTTTATAGTTTTCAGGTACAGATTTTTCACGTCCTGGGTTAAGTTTATTCCTAAGTACCTTATTATTCTTGGTGCAGTTGTAAATGGGATTGTTTTCTTAATTTCTTTTTCTGCTGCTTCATTGTTAGTGTCTAGAAATGCAGCAGATTTCTGTAGATTAATTTTGTATCTTGTGACCTTACTGAATTCATGTGTTCTAGTAGTTTTTTGATAGAGTCTTTAGGGTTTTCTACATATAGTATGTCATCTGCAAATAGTGAAAGTTTTCTTTCTTACCAATTTGGATGCCTTTTATTTTTTTTGTTGTTGTCTCCTATGGCTAGAACTTCCTGTACTGTGTAGAATAAAAGTTGTGAGAGTGGACATCCTTGTCTTATTCCTGACGTTAGGGGAAAAGCTCTCAGTTTTCCCCCATTGAGTATGATGTTTGCTGTACATTTTTCATAGATGGCCTTTATTATGTTGAGGTATTTTCCCTCTAAATTTACTTTGAGGGTTTTTATCATGAGTAGATGCTGTATTTTGTCAAATGATTTTTCCGCAGCTGTTGAAATGATCATATGGTTTTTATCTTTTCTCTTGTTGATGTGATGTATCATGTTGATTGATTTGTGAATATTGAGCCATTCTCTCATCCCAGGAATAAATCCCACTTGATCATGGTGAATTATTTTTTTAATGCATTGTTGGATTTTTCTTGCTAATATTTCGTTGAGGATTTTTGCATCTGTCTTCATCAGAGATATTGGCCTGGAGTCCTCTTTTTGCTATGAGGGTAATGCTGGCATCATAGAATGAATTTGGAAGCTTTCCTTCCTCTTGTATGGTTTGGAATAGTTTGAGAAGAATAAGCATTAACTCTTCTTTAAAAGGTAGACTTCCTGGGGTTCCTGGGTGGCCCCGTCGGTTAAGCATCTGACTCTTAATTCCGGCTCAGGTCATGATCTCAGCGTCCTGAGATCAAACCCCACATCGGACTCCTCACTCAGCGGGGAGTCTACTTGGAGATTCTCTCTCTCTCCCTCTGCTCCTCCCACTTGTGTGCCTCCCACCTGTGTGTGTGCATGTGATGTCTCTCTCTCTCTCTCAAATAAATATTTTAAATAAATAAATAAATAAATAAATGGTAGAATTCCCCTGTGAAGCAATCTGGTCCTAGATTTTTGTTGGTTGGAAATTTTTGATTACTGCTTCAAATTCATTGCTGGTAATTGATCTGTTCAAATTTTCTATTTCTTCCTGATTCTGTTTTGGGAGGTTATGTGTTTCTAGGAATTTATTTATTTCTTGTAGATTGTCCAATTTGTTGACATATAATTTTTCATAATAGTCTCTTGTAATCCTTGTTGTTTCTCTTCTTTCATTTATGATTTTGTTTGGGTTCTCTCTTTCTTTTATGAGTCTGGCTAAAGGTTTATTTTGTTGATCTTTTCAAAGAATCAGCTTCTGGTTTCATTGATGTGCTCTGTTGTTTTATTTTCTATTTCATTCATCTCTGCTCTAATCTTTATTATTTCCTTCCTCCTGCTGGTTTGGGGTTTTGTTTGTTCTTTTTCTAGCTCCTTTAGGTGTAAGGTTAGGTTGCTTGTTTGAGATTTTTCTTGCTTTTTGATATAGACCTATATTGCTGTAAATTTCCCTCTTAGAACTGCTTTTGCTGCATCCCATAAATTTTGGACCTGCTGTTTTCATTTTCATTTGTCTTCATGTGTTGTTGTTGTTTTTTTTTTCCCTCTTTGATTTCTTGGTTGACCCATTCATTTTTCAGTAAGCATGTTATTTTAACCTCCATGTATTTATGTTTTTTCCAGATTTTTCTTGTAGTTGACTTCTGGTTTCATAGCATTTGTGGTCAGAAAAGATGCATAGTACAACTTCGATTTTTTAAAATTTGTTAAGACTTCTTTTGTGGCCTAACATGTGATCTACTCTGGAGAATGTTTGATGTGCTCTTGAAAAAGAATGTGTATTCTACTGTTTTAGGATGGAATGTTCTGAATATATCTGTTAGATCCATTTGGTCCAATGTGTCATTCAGAGCTACTCTTCCTTTGCTGATTTTCTGTTTAGATGATCTCTCCATTGATGTAAATGGGGTATTAAAGTCCTCTGGTATTGTCGTATTACTATCAGTTACTTCTTTTATGTTATTAGCTGCTTTGTGTATGTAGGTGCTCCCATGTTAGGTACATAAATATACACAATTGTTAGGTCTTGTTGAATTGTTCCCTTTATATTATATAGTGTCCTTCCTTGTCTCTTGTTATAGCCTTAATGTCTTAAAGTCTCTTTTGTCCAGTATAAGTATTGCTACCCGTTTTCCTTTTGCTTCCATTTGCATGATAAATGCTTTTCCATCCCTCCACTTTCAATCTGCATATGCCTTTAGGTCTGAAATGAGTCTCCTGTAGGCAGCATATAGATAGGTCTTGCTTTTTTATCCATTCATCACCCTTTGTCTTTTGATTAGAGCGTTTTGTCCATTTACATTTGAAGTAGTTATTGATAGCTATCCGCTTTATTACTGTTTTATGATTGTTTTTATCCTCTGTTCCTTTCTTCTCTTGCTCTCTTATAGTTTGCTGACTTTCTTTAGGGATATATTTGGGTTCCTTTGTTATTTTTTATATATTGATTCCTGGTTTTTGATTTGTGATTACTTTTAGGTTTATATATAACATCTTGTGCGTGTAGCAATCAGTCTTAGGTTGATGGTCACTTAAGTTTGGAACCCATCCTAAAACCACTAAACTTTTACTCCTCTACTCCTCATGTTTTATGTATATAGTGTCATACTTTGCATCCTTCTATTTTGTGAATTCCTAGACCATTTTTATAGAAATACTTAATTTTACTGCTTTTGGGCTTCCTACTTTCCTTATTCCTGCTTATGGTCTTTCCACTCAAAGACCTAACATCTGTTAACATCTGTTATAAGGCTGTTTTAGTGATGAATTCCTTTAACTTTTGTTTGTCTGGGAAACTCTTTATCTCTTCTTGTATTCTGAATGATAACTCTGCTGGATGATAGACTATTATTGATTGCAGATTTTTTCTTTCAGCATTTAAAATACATCATGCCACTCTCTCTGGCCTGCAAATTTTCTGCTGAAATCAGCTGATAGCCTTATGGGGTTTCCCTTGTAGGTAACTGTTTTCTTTTGCTGCTTTTAAAATTCTCTCTTGATCACTTTTTGCCATTTTAATTACTATGTGTCTTGGTGTGGACCTCCTTAGGTTGATTTTGTTGGGGGCTCTCTGTGCCTCCTGGATCTGAATTTCTGTTTCCTTCCCCATATTCAAGAAGTTTTCAGCTATTATTTCTTCAAATAAATTTCCTGCCCCCTTTTTTCTTTCTTCCCCTTCTGGGATCCCTATAATATGAATGTTATTATGCTTGATGGTGTTGCTGAGTTCCCTAAGTCTATTTTCATTTTTCCCCCCTCACATTCAGCATGATTGCTTTCCATTATTCTGTCCTCCAGGTCACTGATCTGTTTTTCTGTTTCCTGTAGTCTGCTATTTATTCTCTCTAGTGTATTTTTAATTTCAGTTATTGAGTTGTTCATCTTTGATTGATTCTTTTTTATACTTTCTGTTTGTTAAGGGTCTCGCCGAGGTCCTCCATTCTTTTCTCAAGTCCAGTGAGTGTCTTTATGACCATTATTTTAAATTCTCTATCAGGAAAATTACTTACATCTGTTTCATTTAGGTCTCTTGCTGTGATTTTGTCCTTTTCTTTCATTTGGGGCATATTCCTCAGTCTCCTCATTTTTGTCTAACTCTGCATCTGTTTCTGTGTGTTAGGAAAGTCAGCTGTGTGTCTTGCTCATGAAAGAAGAGGTCCTGTATGCCCTGCAGTGCAGTGTCCCCTGTTCACCAGCACCTGGCATTTTAGGGCTATCTCCTATGTGTGTTGCATGCACCTTGTGTCTGAGGTGTGTTTGGATTGTCAGTCTGGTCATTACAATGATTTGCTTTGTGTGTTGTGGGCAGGATTTGGTGCCGGTGTTGTTAGTGTGCCAGTCTGGGGCCACCGTGGCTTGAGTTGGGTCAGATCAGGCATTTGCTAGAGCTGCGGTTGCTCCGAACTGCAGGGTGTTCTCCCCGTGTTGTCCCCTAAGAAGCTTTCATTGTGGAGCAAGGCCTGCAGTCATGCCAGGTGTCTGCTCCCCGTCCACTGCTGGGAGCACGGTGGAACTAGTGTGTGCGGTTATCTTCCTCTCTCCCCAAGATGGGAGTCAATTTGGGGTGGTATTGACCCCTGTCAGGGCTGCTTGCACACTGCCAGGGTTGTGGTGCCATTTTGGATGGACTCCTACAGAGAGAGAGTTGAAGGGAGCAGGTCCACGGAAGAACAAAGGGGCAGGTGCGCAGTGATAGCAGAGTTTGTGCAGGTCTGCTGTGGGAGGAGGCCGGGTTGGAGGGAGTAGATCTGTGGAAGTGGATAGGGGCCAGGCACACTGGTACCAACTAGGTGGAGAGTGTTTGCACTGCACTGCTTCCTGTAGGTGTCCGTGTATCTAGGGAAGGGAAATGGCACCTAAAATTCCTTTGTTCTTAGTGAAGTCTCCCTAACATCCTTGCCCCTCCAGCATAGTTCCCGAGATTAACAAACAAATCTCCCTCCTGTACACCCCAGGATTCTTTCAAACCTGTGCTCTGTTTTGTATCTCAGTTGGACTGTTTGTTGTACTGTTTCTTTAAGCATGGGGACTCCATTTCCTCTCACCCTCAACTCTCTTGGACGCAATCCTGCTGCTTTTTAAAGTTACAAGTGTTAAACCCCTGTGATTGTAAGAATTCAAGAAATTAAGCCCCTCTGCTTTTCAAAGGTAAATGTTACAGGGATTCATCTTCCCAGTGCAGGTCCTCCATGCCTGGGGGCCTGGCATAGGATCTGCTCCTCTCTCCTCTCTGCATCCACCTGGTCCCTCCTACGGACAGTCCCCTAGGCTTGTTTGGCTCTCCACTACGTCTCCACCCTCCTACCTTCTTCGATGTGGCCTCCTCTCTACATTTAGCTGTGGAAAGTCTGTGCTGCCAGTCTTGGGTCGTTTTCTGGGTTATTTACACTGATGGGGGTGTTATCTAGGTGTGTCCGTGGGAGGAGGTGAGCCTAGGACCCTCCTACTCTGCCATCTTCCACGTGTCTGGGTATGGTTTTTACAAAAGTTTAACAGGCAGCAAAGTACAAAAATTTAAAATAACTGTACAAAATACAAGAAGTAGCAATTCAGAATCATTTCATGATTCTAATCTAGGACACTAGATCTAAAAGTACTCAACTGAAAATATTTTTGGTACTTACTCCAACTTAGAGGAGAAAAGTTCTCCCTACAGAGGCAAACACAGAGTCACGTATGCTTCCTGCAAGTCCCCACTTAAAGTAGCCATGAAAGCAAAATAGTGGATACTTCGAGAACACACTGGAAAAATCAGTCAAGTGCCTTTTGAAAGATACAGTGCAGGTGTAAACATGAATTGATGATTAGTGAACTTTTGCAAAAAATAGCAGAATTTCAAAGATGTATTAAAACAGTGTTATCTCAAAAGAACTGTTTGAAAACAGACATTATCCAATGCTACAACCTTTAAGGTTGCATATTCAGAGACCATGACTCTGGATAAGAATCCAGAATCAGATAATAGTTCAGATGAAAGACTTTTGTGAATTCTGTACCTTCTACCCTTCAGAAAAAGCCAGTGAAAAAGTAGTTCGTCAGGAGATCATGATGAAAGGCCAAAATGAAAAAAGGTTTCCCTCCTCACAGGCATTTGGGAAATGTGCACAAGGGTATTTTCTTTTCATGAAAGAGACAGTAGAAGCAAACAGGAAAAGGTATGCAGGCCTGGTCTGGACATGTTGAGAAAGCTGTCTCGTCACATGTCTGCTTCAATTCCAGGAACTTTATACTTTTCAGGTCACTAGATGGTGTGCAAGTCCAGTCAGGGTTTAGTGCTTTTTCTAGATGTGTCGTGTGGATCCAAGATTCTATTCCTTGGACTTTAGTGGCACAAGGTTGAAGAGAGTCTTTCTGGAGATGTCTTTTTCAGTAGATGAAATCTTCAGGTTGCAAAGTGTAATGCTTAAGGTTGCCATCTCCAGGGAGTGCACTGTGAAAAGATTGCTCTACCAAAGCATGATTATTTTTTATTAAGATTTTATTTATTTATTTATTTGACAGACAGTGAGAGAGGGAACACAAGCAGGCAGAGTCGGGAGAGGGAGAAGCAGGCTTCCCGCTGAGCAGGGAGTCCGACGCAGGGCTCCAGTCCTAGGACCCTGGGATCATGACCTGAGCCAAAAGCAGATAATTAACCAACTGAGCCACCCAGGAGCCCCTCCATTATTATTTCTTCAGTAGCCTTAATTAAAGGGGTGGTGGCAGGAATGGCTCTGAGACAAGGGGGAATCCTCATGCCACAGAGTCTAGTTGTTAGTTGTAATACCTTATGGGGTGATGATGGTCCCCATATTTTGGGGTGAGTACTCCCAAGGGCATTCCCTTCTCTCTTACAAAGAGGAAAAAGGAAAGTTGATGATTAGGATGTCCAAGGGCAGGGGGCATTACTAGGCTTTTTTTAAAGTTCCAAAGGTTACATCTTCCTGACCTTTCCAAATAATAAGGTCAAGTTTGTCATTTTTTTAGTAAAGCATATAGAGTTTGAGTCATAAGAGAGAATTTTGGGATCCCGTTTCCAACAGTAGCCAGCAAGTCCAAGAAAATCTCATCGTTGGTGCTTAGTTTTAGATTTTGAGAAGTTCAGGATGTCTTGAAGTCTACCTGGATCCAAATGGCCTTGTTCCAAGCTCAGGTGCCATAAGTATCAAACTTAAGTTTGTGTAAACTGCAGTTTTTCTTTGGAGAGTTTATGTCCCTTTAAGTCCAAAGTTGCAACAGTTAGATGCTGTGAGGAATTCCTGTGGAGAGTTTTGAGAAAGGGAACAGAGAAGCAAATCATCTACACATTATAACAAAGTAGAGCCTACAGAAAACTGTATCATATTAATCAGTTTTTAACATTTGTTAAAGTAAGAAGGACTCTCTGTAGCCCTGAGGCATTACTGGCCAGGTGTATTTCCCATTCTTGGAAGTGAAAGCAAAAAGATGAGCTCTCCTTATCAGCTGGAATACTAAAATATGTACTGCAGAGATTAGTTACAGTGAAAAATCTGCTTTCAGTAGGAATGGATGTCAGTAGCATGGGGGGGGGGGGAGCCATTAGGAACAAGGCTCAAGGGATAACAATGTTATTTATTGCGTAGAGGCCCTGGGCTACCCACCATCCTTGGCCATTGGGTTTTCTTACAGGTGAAATAAGGGTATTACAAGGACTAGTATAGGGATTAAAGCAGCCCAGAGCCTTGTGATCTTTTATTAAGACTTCTTTATGGCTATTCATTAATACTGGGGACAGGTTTTGAGGGATCTGTTTGAATCTCGATGGTAGATGCACTGTGGATTCTGCCAATGTCAGTTGAAGAGCTTGCTCATAAAGAGGATGATAGCTGATCCAATAGGGACAAATGATCAGTGTCCCCAGACTCAGCTACAGTGCTCTCTGAGATGTAGCAAATAATAGATGTCAAAGGGCCATTTAATTTACCTAATTGGCTATTTTGATACTACCATCAAATTCTAGAATTATTTCCTTGTTTTGGAAGAAAGGAATCCTGGTATGGTATTTTTCTAAGAGATCTGCCCCATAGGGGCAGGGGAACTAAGGAGAAAGAGTTGTGTCTCTCAAAGTGCCTGCAAATTGGAATCAGTTCAGAGACAAGAACCTGTGCGGTTTTTTGGAGATCCCTGTTAATTGAACTGTTTCAGTTCTCTGAGGCAGAGGCTGCTTTATAGCTGTGGGGTTGAGCACCAAGAGTATAGCTCTCACATCAGTAGAGACAGATTCATTCCCGATCTGGAGAGTGGTTTCTCTGAGCTGATTAAGAGGGAAGATTGGGAAGAGCCCCTGTTGCTCCTCAGAGCACTGTCATTGGGAATTAGGAAGACATTGGAAAGGCTGGCTAGAGGGCTGGAGGCTCTTGGAGCATTTCAGTTGGTAACAATCTTTCTTTTTTTTTTTTTTTTTTTTTAATGTCCTGGCTCTTTGAAATAATAGAAAGTAGAAGGGTTTTTGTTTTGTTTAGGGCCCTTATTTGCAAGAGTTGAAAAGTAAGAATTTTAGTGGTCTTTTAGGTGACTCCCCTAAGGATGCAAATAAGCTCATTTGCCAAATTAACTAAATCTGGAGTGAACATAGTTTTCCCTTTCCACCCTGGTCCTTGTAACTAAAACAGAAGTATCTTGGTTCAGTCCATTAATAAATAATATGGTTAATGTTACCCAAGTGGATTCAACATATAAAAGGAAGACCAAATTGTCAAAATTTAAAGACAGTTTGGTGTCTATTAGAATAGTAATGACAGATTTACCAGGCTTTTACGTATAAGCCTGCATTTCATTCTAGTCAACAGACTTAGGAAAAAGTACTGTAATTGCTTGGTGGAGATTTCCAGTGAGTGTTCTAGCATCTTGCCAAAAGTTAGGAATCTTTTTCTCTAGATCCTTTTAGGATGTTTCTATTGAGCTTAGTTTCATCTAGTGTTTGGTCTCGCCCTCACCAATGTGGATATGGACTAATTATCAATCTGAGAGACCGGGTTGGTGAGTTTGAATGACCATGCTAAATTCTTCAGAAACCTCTGGGTGTCCTCAGTCACTTTAGGGAACTCTTTAACTATGGCTTGCATTTCAGCCTTAGTGCAGTGAACATAGATATGTGGGGTTTATTTAGATCTTCAGAAGACTTAACTTTAAAGGGGCAGGTCTTAATAGGTTCAGGAAAGGAAAGGAGAGAGTAAGAAAGGTTCAGAGGAAAAGGGAAGTTTGATGAGAGAATTCACATGGGGAAACTGGGGGTATTGGAGGGAGGCCGTGCAGAATGTGAGGAGGAGGATGGCGCCAGATGTGGGGCCTGAACACAGGTGGCTGCTGCGGATCCTGAGACAAAGAAGATAGAAGGGGAAAAGACCTTATAAGCCTTTTTGTCTTTTTAATTGTTTGTCTGTTAGCCTAGAAATTGTATCTTGCAGAGAGGCAATTTTAGATTCCTAATAATGTTTGGAAGTTTTGAAATACCAATCAGTCCTATTCCATTTTGGCAATTTTAGAGCCATGGCTGTCCAGTTCAGTTTTGAAAAAGGTAAGGTTGGGGAGATTGAAAGATCTCCCAAATGGCCACTAAAACCCCAATTTATAATTGGCAGTCAAATGTCTGGGGGCCTGAAACTTGCTATTGGCATGTAAAGTGGGAGAGAGCCTTAGATGGGCTGAAGCCTTAAATCTGCAGAACCTGCCTCTACAGGCAGGTTCGGAGAGCTGGAGAAGTGGTGTTGGAAAAGTCAACACGCATTTGGTGTCAGGATGGAATAAGCCTGTCATTGGGAATCAGAAAAAAACCTCTCATTTGGAATCAGAAGTGATATGTATAGAACAGCTCAGATTCATAATAGAAAAATTAGTTGTATGAAAGCACTGTTACTGTTGGTTATTGGTAAAGGGCTAGTCAGGGCTGTACAGTATTCATTTTGGTAAAACCAGACAATTTATCTTCTGCCAGCTCCTTCCCCAAAATCATCTTCTACCATAGCTTAAGATACCCGAGTGCCTTTGTGTCATTTTCAGTGCCCTCCACATTTATTTCCTTTCCTTTCTTCCAGCTCTAAATCTCAAACAGATTTAGTCACAAAACCTACCCCCACTTCAGTACATTTGGTTATGTTTGCTTTGCTCTCCTTTCCGGCCTAACAGATCCCATCTCTCTGAAGCTTTTCTTGGTCATCCCAGCTAGAAGAGATGTGTCCCCTCTCTCCCACTTAATTCTTCTGGTACTTGTCTATACTACTTAATACACCACATCACATTACAATTTCTGAGGCGGCCTAGTGGAGTAAAAATAAAAAGAATTAAGCACACAAGGAGTCTAGAATTAGAATCTTGAATTAGCTGTGTGCCCCACGATAGCTTACTTCTGTCAGCCGTACTTTTTTCTTTTAGAAAGTGGAAATAGGCCCAACTTCAAAGGGTTGTGAGAATTAATGAGGTAATACATATAAAATGCTTATTAGCACATTGCCTGGCATATAATAGGCACCAAATAATTTTATCTTCCATCTTCTCTCTCTACTTGGAATGTAGGGACTTTTTTTTTTTAACGTTTTCTCGTAAACTCTCTTGGCACTTAATACAGTATGTGGCACATGGAAAATTTATTAAATGAATAAGAATCAATACAGCTTTGTTTAAAGGATAATTCTTTATAATGATATTCTGTAAATCAAGATTTCTGAAGGACTTTTGAGTACAGATCATCAGTTTGATGTCAAAAATTAAAACCTTGTGGGGGGTGCCTGGGTGGTGCAGTCGTTAAGCGTCTGCCTTCGGCTCAGGGCATGATCCTGGCGTTCTGGGATCGAGCCCCACATCAGGCCTCTCCGCTGGGAGCCTGCTTCTTCCTCTCCCGCTCCCCCTGCTTGTGTTCCCTCTCTCGTTGGCTGTCTCTCTCTGTCAAATAAATAAATAAAATTAAATTAAAATTAAAACCTTAGAGGCACCCAGGTGGCTCAGTTAGTTAAACGTCCAACTCTTGGTTTCGCATCAGGTCATGATCTCATGCTCCTAGAGTCAAGGCCCGAGAGGGACTCTGCATGCAGCAGGGAATCTGCTTGAGATTTGCCCCCTCCGCCCCTCCCCCAGCTGCTCTCTCTCGCTCTGTGTTTCTCTAAAATCAATCTTTAAAAAAAAATTACAGCCGTAATGTAACCATAGAACAGCATCACAAGCTTTGTGTTCTTTGCTATAGGTATGTGCTGCTGAAAGAACGGAACATGCTCCTAACTCTGGAGCAGGAGGCCAAGCGGCAGAAATTGCCAATGCCGAGTCCGGAGCGGTTAGAAAAGGTAACATTTTTGGGAGGCTGGAGACTGTTGTGTGGGATAAAAGCCAACAGATGTCAGTGTATGGTTCCTGTATTTCTTGGCAAGAGATTTCTTTTTTAAAATTTGTTCAGTTTTTAGTAAATGGACAGAGTTGTGCAACCTTCACTATTTTAGAACATCTCCATCACCCCAAAATGAAGTGTCATGCCCATTTGTAGTCACTCCCCATTCCCAGCTGCAAACCTCAACAGATATGTGGACATGTGTTTTTATTTCTCTTAGGTAGATACTACTTAGGAGTGAAATTGCTGGGTCGTATGGTAAATTTATGTTTAATGTTTTAGGAAACAGCCCAATTGTTCTCTAAAGTAGGTGCGCCATTTTACATTTCTAGTACCAGTGTAACTACTTCCTTACAAACCAGGTCAAAGTTTTTAATACTTTTTTTTATTGCGGTAGAAAACACATACTGTAAAACTTACCTTTTTAGTCATTTTTAAACATATAGTCCAGTAGTGTTAAGAATATTCACATTGTTGTGAACAGGTCAACTATTGTTCAAATTAGGTTTTCTTCATCATTAAAAAAAAAAAAAAAATCCGAGGGTGCCTTGGTGGCTCAGTCAGTTGAGTTGACCTGATCTCAGCTCAGGTCTTGATCTCAGAGTTGTGAGTTCAAGCTCCAAATTGGGCTTCATGCTGGGCATGGAGCCTACTTTTAAAAAAATGCCTTGGGGGGTGCCTGGGTGGCTCAGTCGTTAAGCGTCTGTCTGCCTTCAGCTCAGGGCGTGATCCCAGAGTCCTGGGACGAGCCCCACATCAGGCTCTTCTGCTGGGAGCCTGCTTCTTCCTCTCCCACTCCCCCTGCCTGTGTTCCCTCTCTTGCTCTCTCTTTCTGTCAAATAAATAAATAAAACCTTTAAAAAAAGAAATGCCTTGGGTTCATTATTTCCACTCCTAGAGGTAGTCAGTCATACGTATTTCCTATTTATCCATCAGAATTTTTCTCTGCATGTAGAAGCATGCCTAATTATTTTTATTTACAATAAATAAATCCTCTAATTTGGTTGTACTGTCTAAACTCTTCTGACATTGGCATTTTCCACTTACCTAGTATGTCCTGGATGTCTTTCCCTATCAGCATATGTAGATCTGCCTTTTCTTTTTCGTGGCTGTACACATTTAAGCTAGTTCTTCCATGTCCAAGTTTTTTGTTTTATTTAGTTAGATTTCTCAGGGTTTTTTGCCTGGATTGCCTGCGAGTCAGCTGTTTGTTGATGTGTCTGTGCCAGAATAAGTAAGATGCCAGTGAGAACAGAGCTCAGCTGTTTGCCCGGCCTCCGCTGTGCTTCGCGTTCCTTTCCCCGCCCTACTCAATGGCCGGCACTGCCATACCGCCTCTAAGAGGGAGGACCTGATATCCCCGCAGAGTCTGAGGAGGTAGGGAGTAACAGCGGTTATTTACCCTACTTAGAATTCTACAGCGTATTTGTTTTTTTAAACTTTATTTTGACATGAGACTGACAGAAAAGTTAAGAGAATGGTACAGAGGTACCTTTCACCCAGTTTCCCCCAGTGAGTATTTTACCACATTTGCTTTCTCCTTCTCTGCCTCCTTCTCTAAATAACACATTTTTTTTCTTCAGAAGTTTAAGAGTAAGTTATATACATAAATAATTAAGTATATGTTGCTCGAAAAACAAGGATATTCCCTTATATAACTATTGTACAATTTCCAAAATCAGGAAATTAACACTAATGCAGTACTGTTATCTAATCTGCAGATCTCTTTCATCAGTTACCCTAACAACATCCTTCACAGCGAAAGAAAATCCTGGATCATTTGTTTTCAGTTGTTCTCTTTAGTCTCCTTTGATCTGGATGCTCAGTCTTTCTTTGTGTGTCGGGACATTGACGTTTTTGAAGAACATAGGCCAGTTTGGGTTTGTACAATGTTTCTCCTTACGGCCATGATGATTGGCAGAAATGTCATGGAGGTGATACTGTTTTCTTCACAGTGCATGATATTAGGCACAGGATGGGGATTTTTTCTGTTACTGGTATTGACATTAATGATTTTTTTAGTGTGGTATCTGCCAGGTCTCTCCACTGTGCATATAGTTAGTAATTTTTCTTTGTATTGAGATCATATAAATGTCCTGTAATTCCTCAAACTTGCGCTTACTAGTTTTAGCATCTGTTGATCAGTTATTGCTATGATGTTTGCTAAATGGTGGTTTTCTCATCCCACAATTCATTCTTCATTTATTGGTTAGCTTTTTCTGTAAGGAATGGTTTTCTCTTCTGTTTCTTCCTTCTTCCCTATCACTGTGGACTCCTGGATTCCAGTTTTATTCAGTGAGTTATAATTCTTTAATCCCATCATTCCAGACTTAATGGCCAGTGTGGGTTCCTTCAGGCTGGCCCTGTGTTCTCATCATTCTTTCATGAAGCACAGCAAGTTGTTTGGATTCGCTTTGTACTTTTCCTGCCCAGCCCTGGAATCGGCCATTTCACAGAGGAATACCCTCATTCCTTTTAGTGGAGAGTGATGTATTTAGAAACTAAGATCTGTGTGGTAGGTGTCCTCGTTGCTACACAACATTTGTAAAGTATTGAGATTTTATTTTCAGGTATATTTGCTAATTCTGCTATTAAGGAAAGTTATGCTTTAGAGATTTTTTTTTAAGATTTTATTTATTTATTTATCGGAGAGTGAGCAAGCACAAGCAGGGGGAGTGGCAGGCAGAGGGAGAAGCAGGGTCCCTGCTGAGCAAGGATCCCGATGTGGGACTCGATCCCAGGACTCTGGGATCATGACCTGAGCCAAAGCAGACGCTTAACTGACTGAGCCACCCAGGTGTTCCTGTTTTAGAGATTCTTAATAAAAGTGCATTGGCCGGTTATAAATAGCACATTATTTGGTGAAGAAGCTTTTGCTTGTTCTAAGATTTTTAAACTTCAGTAATAGATTATCCCTTCTCCCTGTTTTAAAAAATATATATTTCAGAAGTGAACTTTATCCCCATAGGTCCTATGTATTCCACTTTCCGAATAAGTAGAATCCAAAACTAATGAACGTTTTCTCCAGATGAGCTGAAAGCAATAATTTTTTTTAAGCCTCAAATGTATGGAGTCTTCTCAGTGTTTTGTGATGTACTACTAAGGAAAACTTACCAAGAAAAATATTTAAAAAGAATTATTCCCAATTTAAGATATAAACTGAAGATTTCGAAGTGTGTAGGGACACTCTTGGCTCTGGAATAGTTAAACTAGAAAGGAAAGAAAGCTCTTTGAGGTTGGCTTGTTTTGAATAAGGTGATTTTCCTTCTTATCTGGTGGCTTGAACATGAGTAATCGGATGTTAACTCTGTGGACTGGGTAGCCATTTACTGTCTTGGTGAGCTAACATTACATTTCAGTTAGGAGCCCCAGAAGTAACCTTGCGTGGGAGAACTCTAATGTAGCCAGTTTACAGCCAGGCCCACTAAGTTCCTAAGGGCTACACAGCTTCATATTAGGCCCCAACCAGTCTGGTGTCTTCACTCTTCTAAGTTTGTCTGTCTTCAAAATAGGATTCGCCATTCTCACCCATCTTTTATTTCTCAAAGATTTTGTAGAAGTTCATATAATTAAGAAGTACATGCTCAGTGTGGCTCTGATTGAAGAAGGGAGGATAGCAGCACTGAGTGCGAGCTGACTGTACGGGTTATGAGGTAGTCCATCTAAATTTGTGGCTTTCATATCTCTTTTGGGTCCCGCAGCTACCTGGAGGACTATCTTTTTTTTTTTTTTTTTTTTTTTTTTTTTTTTTTTTTGAGTGTGAATGTGAGGTGTGTGGCAGAGGGGGAGAGGGAGAGAGAATCTTAAGTAGGCTCCACACCCAGTATGGAGCCCAATGTGGGGCTCGATCTCATGACCCCGAGATCATGACCTGAGCCGAAACCAAGAATCAGATGCTTAATCGACTGAGCCACTCAGGTAGGTGTCCCTGGAAGATTATAATCTAATCTCTCTATGCCTCCCCCATTTTTGAGAGCTCTTTTAAGAAACAAATGTGTATATACAATATTTCTATTTATGATGCTCACAGATAATATATATAACCAGCTAAAAATGCCTCTCAGTATTTAGAGCTATGAAAAAATTTAGCCCATCTGTCATTATAGTCCCCAAATGTGAATATTTATAAAAAAATATTGCCTTACCAATATATTATTATATGCATTATAAAACTCAATAGAAATGTTAAAAGAAAGAGATAATAAATAGAGGTCCTAATAGGATCTTCTTGCATCTGGATGGATCTTTGGAGATTAGGATCAGGGTAGACTGATATTCCATTCTCTGTAATGGTAGCAGCTGCCAGTTAGGTCAAAACATCAGTGTCTGTGTGCTTAGGCACACTGATTAGTTGAGGCCAAAACATGGGTTTTATTGTTAAAAAGTAGCAAACTGTTATCACTTACTAGTTCATTGAGTTTTGAAATAACAGGAGTCAGTTGGGGCCTCCATAAGGAATCTCTGCAAGTGTAACCCAGACCAAACAAAACTAGTACATATATATGGAAATCTGAGCTAAGTAGATTTTCATTTAAATGAAACTTAACTTCTGGGGCGTTTTTTGTTTTTTTACAAAAAGTGGTATTATAAACACCCATGTATGCATACGTGTGCCAAAAAGATTTTTAGGAAATATTTGACAGAATGGGTCTTTGACAGAAATATGCATTAAGGTTTTCTGTACCGTTGTCTTTATATGTTCTCTCTCTCTCTATCTTTTTTTTTTTTTTTTTTTTTTTTTGGTATTTGTTGTAGGTGATTGTTGAAATTGTATCTTCTTCTTCTCTTACCAGGTAATAGATTCCATGGATGCATTAGATAAGGTTGTACAGGAAAGAGAAGATGCTTTAAGACTTCTTCAAACTGGTCAAGAAAAAGCTAGACCTGGTGCTTGGAGAAGAGACATCTTTGGAAGAATCATCTGGTACATAGTTTCCACTGTGATTTTTCTAAGATGAGAGTGGCAGTCTCATGCCTTATTCTCCTGTCCAGTATCTTTTACAAAAACACTCACCATATGAAATATATGATAGATGTATCTAATGTAAACAGGTCCCCAGGCCCCTTTAGCTCCCCAAGATAGGAATGAAAGTAGCATTATATGGTAGTTCAGGCACCCCATTCTCATGATTCAGTTATTTGTAGGTTCTTTATAATGGTAGTTCCTAATCCTATGTCAGTCATATGACTTTCTGAGAATTTGAGTAAAGTCGTAGATCCTTTCCCTAGAAAAATGTACATGTGCATGTATAATTTCAAAGGATTATAAATACCATGAAGCTCATTTTAGGACACATACCTGCTCATTAAGAACCTGAGATTTAAAAAAAAAATTTTTTTAAGATTTTATTTATTTATTTGACAGAGAGAGACAGCAAGAGAGGGAACACAAGCAAGGGGAGTGTGAGAGGGAGAAGCAGGCTTCCCGCCAAGCAGGGAGCCCAGTGCGGGGCTCAGTCCCAGGACCCTGGGATCATCACCTGAGCCGAAAGCAGATGCTTAACGGCTGAGCCACCACCCAGGCACCCCTTAGATTTAAAAAATTCTCAAAAAAAAAAAAAAAAAAGTTCTCGAGGAATAAGTCCACATAAATCCGTTTCAGTGTTTGCTCCCATTGCCATCAGGATAAGCCCTAGTCCAAATAATAAAACAGTATATTTTCATTACATCTTTCCACTTTTTGTCCCTCTAGTTCTTAAAGTTCTTTCAGACCTTGGGAAAGGATCTGATAATAAACATTCAAACTGAGGTGTAAATAATTGAGAAGACCCAGTGTAGTCTGTCTCTTCAGGACCTTATTGACATTTGGATTGAGCTGCTAAAAGGGAGCATACTTAGTAGAATTTTAAACATCAGTCAACAAAATGAGGAAGGCATTGTGGGTGATTGGAGACCTTTTCTGTACTCTTGAAATTAAACCACGTAATAGTGCTTACTCATTAGATAGGCTCTTTTAATGGAGTTTGCAGTAATGGGGCTGCTTGGAGCCAACTGTAGGGGAGTAGCTGTATGTCTGTAACTGTGTAATCCAGTACAGGAAAGAGAGAAATTAATTACCAGAACGTCTAACTAGAAACTTCATGTTATTTTTTTACTAATTTTTATTTGGATTAATCCAGTTGAGGTCAATTAGGAAAGGGTGAGGATAAAGGATAGGATCTGTGTCAGTATTAGAATCTGGGTGAGTGCTGTTCTCTTCCAGATTTTTAAAATTTTGCTTTTAAACTTTTCCAGAGCTAAACAAAGTAGTGAACAAAGCAATTATATCATCTTTCCAATGTAGCCTATTAACTCAAACATTGTAATTCCAGTGCCTTTTTCCTCATTTGCTATTGCATGTTAAAATATTTAAGATAGCCTTTTAAATGCAGAGCTCCTTCTTAAAAACATTTCATCTAAGGTTTTTTTTCTGTCAGAAAGAACATGTGGCATATTATATTATATTAATTATATTAATATTCTTGCAGGGGGAGGGGCAGAAGGAAAGAGAATCCTAAGCAGGCCCTGTGCTCAGCGCAGAGCACGACGCAGGGCTTGATCTCACGACCCTCAGATCATGACCTGGGGCGAAATAAAGAGTCGTACCTTTAACCGACTGAACCACCCACGTGCCCCTGTAAAATCTTTTAAAAGCCAGTTACAAAAAAAAAAGCCAGTTACATCTCATTTTATTGAAAATATATTTAGCTCAAAGATGGCTAAAACTCTGTAAAAAGTGAAAAATATATTAAATATTTTCTATTAAGGCAGTATCTTTTTGTTTTCTTGGCAGGCACAAATTCAAGCAGTGGCCTATACCTTGGTACCTAAATAAAAGATACAATAGGAAGCGATTCTTTGCGATGCCCTACGTGGAACGTTTTGTCAGGTGAGCACAAATACCCTTGATAACAAGGCTTATCTTTATGTTAGATGACACAGGTTAAGCTTTTACATAAGTCATGCATGTACATTGTGGAAAAAAATACAAGAATCAGGTAGAAAAGATGAAATTCAAGTCTTCCATAATCTCACTATCCAGAAATAGCTTCTAGGGTATATCCTCTCAAAAATTTGTATTGCCTTTCTGTTCATCAGTCTGTATGTAAGTACATGATTAAATCCCTCTGTAATGTGAAAAGGAAGGTCCAAATACTTTAGTTGCGTAACATATGAGCTCATGTTATTGCATGAAAAGGGGCTAGGGCGAGGGGGCGCATCTTTTGTTAATGGTGTAACTTTTGGGGAGCACCTAATGATGGGGCCTAGTTTCTAGAAGAACCAGCTCTGCATAGATGGTTGAAACTTGCAGTTCCACTCCCTGATTTCTGGAGACAGGAAAGGGGCTGGAGGTGAATCAGGTGCCAGTGGCCAGTGATTAATCAGCCATGCCTAGGTAATGAATCCTCCATAAAAACCCAAGAGGACAGGGTTCAAGTTCAGAGAGCTTCCCTGTTGGTGAGCAGCACCTGGAGTTTGGAGGAGAGTGGGACGCCCCAGTCTCTGCCCTGTGCACCTTTTCTGATTGCTCTGAGTTTATATCCTTTTATAATAAGTCAGTAATCTAGTGAGTAAAGGGGTTTCCTGAATTCTGTGAGCAACTCCAGCAAATTAATCGTACTTAAGGAGGGGTCTTTGGAACCTCCGATTTATAGCCAGCCTGTCAGAAGTACAGATTGTAACCTGGACTGGGAACTGGCATCTGAAGTTCAAGGAGGAAATTGTGGGACCTTCCAGTCTGTAGCGGGTTGCTGAGCACAGGCAAGGACCTCTGACACAGTTTCCATGGAGACAGTGTCAGAATTAAGTTGAAGTCTCAGACATTCTGCTAGTGTCTGAGAATTGCTTGGTAGGAGGGCAGGGGTAGGGGGACCACCACCAGAATTAGGTCCCGAACCCTTTTATGTAGTACATCCCTTCTACATGGGCATTAAGCAGCATTGGTCCTTCTCATCATCAGTGCTCTAGATGCAGTCAGTCCTTGATGTAATCCTTCCTGCAGGTCTCCAGGATCTGTCCTCTGCGCTCATCTCTGCCCTGTGCGTTCCCTCTTCATCAAAATGAATTACTGAACATCTTCCTCACTCCAGTCCATTCAAATATTGCTTCCTGGCTTATTTTCCTCAGACCTTCTTACCACATTAGTGCTGTTCAAAAATCTGTGGCTTCGTCTACAGAACAGATCCCCACTCCTTCCCACCCAGTGTTTTCCACAACTATTAGCCACGTATCCTTCATAAAAGACCTCTCTCTCCTTATTTCCTGAAGAGTCTGTTCATTTTCCTTTTGTTGCTCCTTTATCTACAGGTCTAAAATCCCTCCATCATTCACATTTTAAGGCCCAGTTCAGATTCTAAGCAACTGAAGAAATTCAACTGTACTGTTTTTTTTCCCTCCACAATTTCTCCAAGCCTAATGTGCCATTTGGTTCTTTTGTCCCTTAGTCATATAAGGTGAAGCTATAATTGACTTTTAAAATAATGTATGAGAATTTATGAATCCAGTGTCACTCTTACAGGCCTTATACATGTTCTATTTATTCTATTTCTGAAACTACCTTTTTTAGCCTTCCCTTCAGAGCGTAAAGCATAATCTTCTGACTATTCTTAGAATAACTTTTATTCTTTCATAGGGGTTTATTAATTTTTTTAATGGTCAAAATTTAGTTGGAGCAAAGATGATGAATAAAATGGGTAATCTGATTTCAGCTTTGCTTAGTCTTCATACGTAATTTACGGAATACCTTATATCATATTTTTAAACATCTACGCCTATTTTGGTCTTCACCCAGATCTTATCTCAAATTTCTATGACCTCTCCCACAGCACTGGCATATTAAATTATTCACTACGTTATCTCTTAATTCTTGTTATATTTTATATAAACTTATGCCTAGTGATCAATAAAATATCCTGGAAAATATCAACTAAAGTGACCCTAGAGGTCAAAATAATTTAGCTAAGGCACAAACGCTTCCTGCTCCAGGATGCTGGTGGGTAGAAGTGAACTCACATAGAGAGTGGCGAGTCTAACTACACGTAAGCGTCATCTCTTAGTATAGTTTTATTCTCTCTGTTGTAGGGAAAATGATAGGTAGACTGAGTGCTATTTGGAATTCGGGAATTCTTAAAAGTCTCAGGATATATCTCAGGATACAAAAAAATCCATTGACTTGTGTAGGTTTACAGTGATTATTCAAGTTTAATAGTCTACATGACACACGTAAGATGGAGGTTGGTGTGACTGAGGCTTTTAAGTAATTGATTTAGACGTACTTTGATAGTATTGAATAACGGGAAGAGTTTTGTATAAATTGCTGTTATGCTTTTGTTATTCTAGATTGAGACTTGAGAAACGAGCCCGCATTGAAGCAAGAAAGAAAAGTTTAGAGAAAAAGAAAGAAAAATTTCTTCAGAAAAAGTTTCCACATCTTTCTGAAGCCCAGAAGTCAAGTCTTGTCCAAAATGTCTGAATTCTTAAGTTGCCATTTTGTTTTCCTTGGATAACTGTCTATATACAAAAGTACATATGTATTAAGTAATTTTATTAAAAATCTGTGTTTTTAGTCAGATGACTGTCAACTCTTTTAAGGGTTAATATGGCATGCTAACTCTGGAAGTGATCATGCTTCTGCCAGAATTTTTTAAAAATCAGGTATAAAGTTCAGACACCCACTCTATAAATTCTGACATCTAAGCAGACTTTAACATCACTTGTACCTCAGGGTGGGAAAGTGATGCCAACTGCTATAGCAAAGGCAGTAAGGTCGTTTTGGAATTCAGGTAATATTTTTACTATTATGTTAATAGCATGTGAAGGGGGTGTGGATATTACTATTAATAAACAGTTCTTTCACTCAAAATCATGATAAATACATTTAGTCCTTAAAGTAGTTCAGTCATAACACAACAATAATCCAAAAAGGTATTTCTGGAATGGCTAATAATTTTTATTTAATTTTGCAAGCCTAAGATAAAAAGCATAGGCAATAAGTTTTACTAGTCAATAAAAACCAATTCTACTAATCACTGGTAATTAACATACTAAACATAGTTGGAAAGCATTTTACTGAAAGCAAAATATTTAGAGAAAATAGACATTTATACAAAATTATAAAATGCTTGTAATAAGAATAAGTGCATTTCAAGGAAAGCACAAACTTAATTTATAGAGCCAGTTAAAGCCTTAAAAAATTTAAGTGGAAATTGAAATATGCAAAAATGTATAAACATTCTACAAAAGATGGTCATTCTTTTCCTGAGTATACTAAAGCTATGAAACTTAAGGTGACACAGGAAGGTAGAGCTCTGGGAACTCTTTTCAAGGGCATTTCCTTTCTACACATTGTTTCCCTCCTTCTTCGTATTCTTGTTTGGAAATCCACATCTGTTGAAAGGTACCCTGTAAAATGGAAAGAAAAGTTATATATTATGCCTTTTTATTAGGAAATAATTCTTTTTCTTTTTTTTTAAGATTTATTTATTTGTTACACAGAGACAGCCAGCGAGAAAGGGAACACAAGCAGGGGGAGTGGGAGAGGAAGAAGCAGCCTCCCAGTGGAGGAGCCTGATGTGGGGCTCGATCCTGGAACGCCGGGATCATGCCCTCAGCCGAAGGCAGAAACTTAACGACTGCACCACCCAGGCGCCCCCAGGAAATAATTCTTAAATATCTTTTCACAACTCCCAATCTTGCCCTTAAGCCCCTTCCCCCAAATAGTCCTCCATTACTCCCCTGTTCCAGCCCTCCTCCTCAACACTCAAAGACACTATTTAGAAAGAATATTAAGTCTTCCTATTCACACTGTCATGAGGCTTTAGAAAATGGCTGTGACAGGAAGAAGGGGGGGTTTAGCTATGATGGCTTGCTGCCAACTTACAACAACAAGAGAAACTGTCGTTGGAAGGCTTGATCCCAGTACAGAACTGAAGAGCTATCCTAGCACTTGACTAACGGCAGCATTTAGATCTCAAAAGTGCTCATCCATCAGGACTAGGATAGTTTTGCAAGTACACACACAACAGTACACAGGCACCGTAGAAGGTGGAAAGGAGGAAAATGACCCAAGGAAGAAGGAGCCGAGGCTACATGAGTAATAAAACCTATAAGTAGGACAAATTCATTCCCTAAGATGGATTCTATCCAGGTGGATTCATGCATGGTATTCCATTTTGATCTAAGATCTATTAAAAGACTACAAATAGAATACATAAATAGACATTTACTAGCTTAAAAATGTTCAGTGTAAGTACTTCATGACATTTACTTCGGTGCTCTGAGGTGAAGAGGAAATTCTCCCGAGTCTAGGGTTGCAGGTAAGTACAAGGACTTTTTCTCCTGATTCAGAGCAAGCACCTGTCTAAGCAACATGCAAAACCCAGCACCATGACTCCACCATTTGCCCCAAGAGCCAACTCCTGATTTCCTCCACCTCACCAAGAGGCCAGGGAGCAACCAGGACCTGAGAAGGAATGATTTAATTTTAAAGTGTGCTACAGAGAAGTCCTGACCAGTGTCAATGGGAGTATGAGAAGAGGCATAAATTAGTAAATTCCCACCTCTGTTTGAGAAGGGAAATTGAAATTAGGCTGACAAATAGCCACTGATAAGGCACTGAAGCATTTTGTTAAATTAGCACATGTGAAACTGGTATTAGGTCCTCTACTCATTTGATAGTTCTAAACTACAAAGATAAATGATGCACTGGAATTAAATGTCTTTTTACTAAATTTACTATATTCACTGGTACACTTAAGTTAAATCATTCAATAAGACTATTTTTCAAAGTAGTTTACTAACCAAAGATGCTAGAATTGAGCCACCAATCCATGAACTAAACCTCCGTTCTACTGTTGTATTATTTGCAATCAACTTCAACCGCATACTCTAAAATACAGAGGGAAAAATAAGTATTAGTACAATCAAAACAGATGACTCAATTCAGAAAATTCGGTTTTGATGACTGCCTAATGACTGTTTCAAACACCAATTATACATGATTATTTTGCAACAGTTAGGCTAATAATAGGCATGGGTTGAATTACTGTACAAAGTACTTTGACTAAACTACTTTGTGGCCTTTAATGTATAATAATAAATTATATAATCCTTAGGAAGCTGCATACTAAAAAGTATGGCATTCACAATTTATATCCTAGAACAGCAAACATTCTGAACACTTACCGAAAAATCAGGTACTATGCTAAGTGCTTCATATATTATTTCATTTCTTCCAACACCAGATGTAATTATTACCCCAACCTGCCACCCTTTCTATAATCCTCCTCAACTTGCTCACTACTACTTTTTTTAGGCCTTCACACTGTCCTAATCCTTCCTACCTATGGTCACTCCACCCCCCTCCACTTCCAAATCAAAATGCAGACATCAGATTTCAGGTTAAATTTTTTTATTCATACTGATGTCCTCCCAAATTAGTGTTTATATTTTGAACTCTCTTGACAAAGAGAGTTTATGGCTCAGTACTGTCCCTGTCTCCCTGTATCAAGAGATTTTTCCCCCTACGTAGGACTTTGTTTCTGGGGATAGTTCTCAATTTGTTGATACTTTCCTATTATTTTGTATGAACACACAGCTTGAGTCTCTTTCACAGTGAATAAATGTGTATGTTTTGGGGGCAGAATATGTGATACGGGAGGGAGGGGGTGCTGGGAGCAGGGGGGATGAACACCTTGTAGGTGAGGAACTGGTTGATACCTATTGCAATGTACTTTTTTTTTCTGTTACTGCATTGATTTTTTAATTGCCTCCTAAATGACAAGGATAATACCTAACTGCTCTTGACCAGACTTTGGACAGCCCAGGTCTATACTCATTATTCTGGGACTTCCTATCAAATCTAATGATTAGAACCTTAAGTAAGATCTTTTCCAGATAAGACTGTATCTCCAAGAATGCAGTAAATACAAGTCAGGTGTCAATCCTGTGCCTATCTCAATATTTAAATAACAATATAACAAAACAAATAACAATGATAAAAATGTGTCATACATAAAATTTTCCTTTATATGAGAAACAAAAAAGACTACCAAATATATAAATTCTATAGATACAATTAGGACCCATGTAACCCTTAATAAGTTTCTTTTAATGTAGTAACTAGTACAGAGTAACATAAAAAAAACTACTTGATAGAAGTTTTAAAATCTAAAGATTATGACTACTACTCTGTTATCAATGTGTACCAGAACTTCTCCCCAAACCACATTCTTCTAATCCTTTTAAAATCCTTTTTAAAGTTGTCACAGTGCACCCAGTGATCTTTTTAAAACAAACATAGGAGCTCTGCAGTCCTCTGCCAAATTTTATCCCAGAAGTTCACTATAGTAACATGACCTGGTACCTATCTGTGTGGGTGGAATTGTGGCCCCCAAAGAGAGATGCTGAAGTTCTAATCCCTGGTATCTGTGAATGTTACTTAATTTAGTAATAGGTTCTTTGCAAACGTAATTAGGATACAAATTAAGATAAGGTCATACTGGAGCAGAGTGGGCCCTGAATCCAATAGGACAGGAGTTTTTCTAATGAAGAGAATAGACCCACGAGTGAGGACTGCCCTATGACAATGAAGACAGACTGAAGTGTTGGAGCTGCAACCAGTAATCACCAAAGGATTCCTGGCAAGCGGTCTGATGCTAAGAAGAGGGAAAAGAATTCTCATCTCTATCTTAGAGAAAGCAGGGCCTGCTGACGTGTTGATTTCAGACTTTTAGCTTGGAGAACAGAGAATAAATTCCTGTTGTGTTAAGCTACCCAGTTTAGTTTGTGGAACTTTGTATGGCTGCCCTAGGAAATTAATACACCATCTACTTCCCAGCTGTATCACTCTTCCCACTTCTGCACAGACTAACCCAACTACGTTGAAATACTGGAATACGCCATCTTCCTTCATAGCCTGCACATGGCATTCCTCCAACTAGATGTCCTTTCATAAATTACCAACCAGCTGAACTCCTATTCACTCAGACAGTTTCTTCATGAGGGAGTTACGTGCTTGCTCTACAGTGTTCGCTAGTGCCTGGTTCATGACCTACTAAAACCACTTAGCCCGTTACAGTCTTTATGCATGTCTATTCCTCCTAGCTGACTGAGCCCTTAGTGGGCAGGGACTATAGTTTATATCCCTAGTGCCTAGCAGACTATAGGTACTTAAATATGGAATCAATGAATAAAAGATACAAATAGTACAAGAGTCATCTATGAAAAGATGTCATCTATGAAAATTTATTTGACAAGGGCTATTAACCTTTTTTATGTAATACTGTATTAGGCACACACAAAATATCAATCTACTACTGAAAAACCTTATCTGTAAGATTACACCAGCGATGAGGACACATGACTGAAGAATACCACTAAAGAACAAACAAAACTTACTGGGGGAGTTTTCTGAGAGAGCTCTCTATTCAACCTGTCAGTAAAGCTCTGTATTAGCGTGTTTCCTCCTGCCACTATAACACTTCCATAGAGACCCTAGGATAAAAAAAAATAAGTTAGTTCCAAGTGTTTCTGGTTTTTGGGGGTTTTTTTAAAGATTTTATTTATTTACTTGAGAGAGAGAACACAGAGGGAGAGGGAAACAAAGACCCCTCCTGAGCAGGGAGCCCAATGCGGGGCTTGATCCCAGGACCCTGGGAGTATGACCCAAGCCAAAAGCAGACGCTTAACCAACTGAGCCACCCAGGTGCCCCTGTTTCCAACAGTTTTAGATACACTACAACTAAAACTATGTCATCCTCTACAATTTTCCCTTTCTTTTTTAATTTTTTTACTTCTGTATAGACCTAGTATCTTAATCCAGTGGTTCTCAATCCTCGATGCACATTCAATTCATTTAGGGAATTTATAAAACATCAATGCTGGAGGCAATTAAATAAAAATCTGGGGATGGGGCCCAGGCAAAGGTTTTGTTAGTTTGTTTAAAACTCCAGATGATTCTGGGGCGCCTGGATGGCTCAGTCGGTTGAGCATCAAACTCTTGGTTTTGGCTCCTGTCATGACCTCATGGCTCATGGGCTCAAGCCCTGCACTGGGGGTTCTGAACTCAGTGGGGAGTCTGCTTGAAGATTCCCTCCCTCTGCCCCTTTCCCCACTTGCATGCTCCCTCTTTAAAAAAAAAAAAAAAAAAAAAAAAAAAACCCAACAACAACCTCCAGATGATTTAATGTGCATTAAAGTTTAAGAAGCACTAACTTAAAGCAATTACTCCAAAACTAAAACCCAAACATAATTTTTTTGGCAGATAGCTGCCAATATTTAGTTCGAGGTTTATTTTATACCTTCATCTTGGAAGGACCATCTAGAAGTTACAGTATTTAAACAAAGACAATGAAGATTATTTAGTGACTCTGACAGACAATGCATAATCGTAATATCCCTGGCCAAAATGACTGCTACCTTTCTCTTGCAGGGGTTTGTATCAGACCACACGGGGAACTTTTTCAAAATCAGCATGCTGATTCCTCTCCCAAACAAAAACAACTCTCCACTTACAAGGAGTATATTTACCTATAATTTGCATGTATGTATCAGAAAGCAAAATGTCACCCTGCCTTTTTTTTTTTTTAAGTTTTTATTTGAATTTCTTTAGTTAACATGCATGTCAGCCTGTATGCTTTTTTAGTGGCTAAGTTCATATTTTAAAAATTTACTCCAAATGTCTAAATCATCTAACTTTTAAAAGAAAATGGAATATAGAAGCATGTCCTCTGCAATCAACATTAGTTAACTAAGGGAGAAATCTCACTAAAAATAAAAAGTTATCACACTCTTATAATAAGTATAATTCAATTCAATTGCCTTCCCTTAAAGTGGCCCTGAGTTTGTGCTAAAAAAATTCCATACTTACATCCCTATTGTCCTAGAACCAGCTCATGCCTGCTAGGTGGCTAGCTGAAATAAAGAACATTTTTCATAGCCACCCAAAAGTCTTTTTTTGAACATGTTTTTCATACATCCCTAGCTACCAGCACTATGCTTCTAAGCAAATGAATTAACTCAATTTTTAAGAGAGTATGTTGGCTACAAACTGGATCTAGGGATTATTTTTTAATTTTTTTAAGATTTTTTTTTTTTAAAGATTTTATTTATTTATTTGACAGAGAGAGAGACAGCCAGCGAGAGAGGGAACACAAGCAGGGAGAATGGGAGAGGAAGAAGCAGGCTCCCAGCAGAGCAGGGAGCCCGATGCAGGGCTCGATCCCAGGACCCTGGACCATGACCTGAGCCGAAGGCAGATGCTTAACCGCCTAAGCCACCCAGGCGCCCCTAATGTTTTTAAGATTTTTAAAAATTTTATTTATTAGAGAGAGAGAATGAGCGAGCAAGCACGAGCAGGGGGAGAGGCAGAGGGAGAGGCCGACTCCCCGCTCCCAGGGAGCCCAAGCCAGGGCTCAATCCCAGGACCCCAGGATTACAAACTGAGCAGAAGGCAGACGCTTAACTGACTGAGCCACGCAGATGCCCTTGAATCTAGGGTTTAAATATGATCAATCTAATAATTAGTATGTATATATGGAGTTAGTATTTAAAACTTGGGAAAGCACAAAAAATATGGAGGTTGATTCTCTAAACTCCATGTGAAAGTTACATAATTTAAACCCATACCTTCCTGAACAATAAAAGTAGAAAAACTATACAAGAAAAATCATCAATGATATATATTTTGGTTTGTCGCGTTTTAGGAAATCTCTAGAAGAGCAATGTCTGAAAGAACTTTCAGTGATGACAGAAACGTTTCCTATCTGCACTGTCAAATAGTAGCCGTTAGCTGCATTTACAATGTGGCTAGTGCAACTGAAAAATGGGATTTTAAATTTCTACTTATTTAAATTGTCACATGTGGCTGGTAGCTTCCACACTGGACACCATAGCTCTAGAGTTTTGCATTTTTCCTTTTCTAGTACTTCATGATTTTACATATTCTAAAATGGACTTTAAAGTCAATGGCCAAAGTTGACAACTTAAAATACTGATCTGGGAGCACTTCCTTACCCTAAAAAATACCTTTATACTGTAAGCAGGAGGCTGACACTTACTGGTCTGATATCAATATCGCACATTCCAACACTTGTCGTGACCACGTGACTGACTCCCAGCATTGTATTTCCTGATAACCCCTACAACAAAATAAAAATGAGCAGTCAACAGAAGAATTCAACACACCCAAAAATATCTAGTCAGTCTTATTTAGGGTTGATAATTACACAGATCTTCACATATATGGGAGAAGCCAAGCTAATTATGAGACAAGCTTTCAGACCTTTACATTGGAAGGGTCAAATAATCCTTCAGGAATCTTTAACCGCTCTGCTCCGAAGTCACAGTTGTACCCATTGGGGAATTCGTAATGAACAGTTGGCATCTGTGCAGCTACTCTGAAAACAGATCAAACAACATTCAACAAAAGACAAAAATCCTGCTCAAAATGATAAACTAAGAAATCATCAACTTGTAAGAAAACAGAGTGAGAATATCTTTCTTTTATAATGTTAGTCAGTGTTTCTTACCATAACTTTTTACCTTTAGACCAGTTAAGTATATTTTGCAATTCTTTAACTAAACAAATCAATTTCTTTCTTCATTTATGAAGTATTCAGTGTTTAGAAGATTAGTATGAAGGTTTTAATGAGCTATTATAAATCTTGTAGATAAGAAAACATACTGTTCGTCATAAGTTGAATCTGATACTTGAAGTACTGAAGCTTGAAAGTCCTGGATAACACACTATGGATTAAAAAAAAAAAAAAGTTTTTAAGAAACAAGGTCATGGAGATTTGTTGCAATCTATACTTTTGTAATATTATATTTAAAATACTTTTCTTAATGAAACTGGACCATGTTCCTGGATGGCAAAGTCATTTCAAGGATATAAGTCTATCCAGCAAGTATTCAGAGTATCAAGAAACCCAATTCTAAACATTTGCATTAGAAACTATATTATACCACATTTAAGTTAACAATAATTACAGAACAATGATGAAATAAAAACATCGGGAACCCCTGTACCTGTCCTGCATAACAAAACTGGTTTCAGAACACTCTTTTTTCCTTAAAAATAATCCTAGACTTAGAAGCCAGATGTCATTATCTGAATATGTATACATCGCACATACATGGCATCTTATGTAATTTTTAATGACTGCACGTAGTATAAAATAATTAAAAATTTTGCTACGAAATACAGACAATCTCTGGGCTGCTAAGGAAAAATCTAATATCTAGGCAAAACTGTTAATCATCTTCACAATTTTTCCTTCTATTGAACACCCACAAAAAATCTTTATCTTTAGCAAAAAGAGTATCAGAGAGGATACCTCCCTGACACAGTAAATTATGACTTTCATATCCTTTTACTGTTAGAAATGAATATACATCTGTGGTGTAAGAGGTTTTACTAACCTATCTTCCTTTAAGTTAGATGTTCAGAGACGGATTTTTATAGTAAAGAGAATCTTACTGGCTCCTTACTAGGAATAATGACACTTTTTTTAAAATATGGCTGACTGATGTTAAAAAAGAGAAGATAGGGACGCCTGGGTGGCTCAGTCAGTTAAGCATCTGCCTTTGGCTCATGGGTCCTGGGATCAAGTCCTGCATTGGGCTCCTTGCTCAATGGGGAGCCTGCTTCTCCATCTGCCTGCTGCTCCCCCTGCTTGTACTCTCTCTCTCTGGCAAATAAATAATATCTTAAAAAAAAAAAAAGAGAGAGAGAGAGAGAGAACATAACTGAGCCATACTAGCAGGTCTCTACAGACTAAAACCATTATCTTAGACAAAAAATGTACAGAATAGCATGTTTGTTTTTACTCCACAACCGAAGTTCCTTCCAGGTCTTATCATTGTAATCCAAATGAACATAGTAGTTTGTTGAGATAATTTGACAAATATGAAAAGCACCCCTTCCCTCTCAAAATAAACTATTATTTTTGTTTCTAAAATACCATTAAAACTATAAAGTGCTCAGGGTGCCTGGGTGGCTCAGTCGGTTAAGCGACCAACTTCAGCTCACGTCACGATCTCAGGGTCCTGGGAATGAGCCCCGAATTGGGCCCTGCACTTAGCAGGGGAGCCTGCTTCTCCTTCTGCCCTCTCCCTCTGCCCCTCCCCCGACTCATGCTGTCTCTCTCTCTCAAATAAAAAAAATCTTGAAAACAAATATAAACTGCTCACTTTCTATTAAAAATCTTAGAGCCTATAATAGTTTCATAAAGATGGGGTGCCTGGGTGGCTCACTCAGTTAAGTGTCTGCCTCCAGCTCAGGTCATTATCCCAGGGTCCTGGGATCGAGCCCCACATCAGGTTCCGTCCCTGCTCAGTGGGAGCCTGCTTCTCCCTCTCCTCCCTGCTTGCTGTGCTCTCTCTCGTTATCTCTGTCACTATTTGTCTCTCTCTCTCTCAAATAAATAAATAAAATCTTAAAAAAAAAAAAACAGTTTCATAAAGAGAATAAGGGTACTTACATTACACATGTAATTGTGCCAAGACCTTGTAACCTGTGGCAACTTCTCTTTTCTTTTCCAATTCGCTGGAGATCCTTCACGAACAGCTTCCTGAGTACCAAAAGCATGTGATAGGTTAACAGAGTTCGCAACATGGGGATGGGGAGTTGGGAGAAAAATTCCAAAGAGAAAATTCGAGCATCACTTACTTTTGATGCAATCATATATGGAGGAATCAGTTCTATATTCATTTCTTGGAAGAGTTCTCTGCATTGCATAGTAATGAAGTCTCCAGCAAGAGGGGATTTCACAATGCCTATGAAAACAGATTAAACAAGGCTAAGACAGCATTAAATCCAAGCTCCTTAAGACAAATTCTTCTGTGTATATATATATGAATAATTTTTTCAAGTAGAATTAACTGAGTTATCCCTCTAAGCATGAATGAAGCCATGCATCAGTTTTAAATATACATGATAAAGATTTTTTAAAAAACTCTTAAAAAAGAGACATTATTTGGAAGCTGATATGATGTGATGGTCCAATTCACCGCTCTGTTATCTACTCTTCGTGACAGTGAACATCATCTTAGCGTACCCTCATTAAATCCATTTACCTTGCTGAAGGACATAGCCATCGTGAACTGGAATTGCAGTGGTATGAGTGGCTCCACTGTCCAAAATAAGCCCAGTAGAACGACCATTAGCAAATCTAGTTTAAAGCATTAAGGAAAAGAAAGCATCAAGCCTCCTAAAGTAATGCTTATTGTAAAGGGAAAGTTTTATTAAGGCATTCTTAAATATGTGTATTTAACATTCTTTAAATATGTGATTCTGGCTTAAAATGTGTTAAAGTTAACCCAGGGATGAAAACTGGTGTCAAATAACTGGCTTAAAGACTAACGACAACAGGCAGGACTTCCAAAATGATGGTGAGAGGAAGTTGGGGAAACCTTTATCCCAGAGAGACATCTATTAAACTGGTCAAAATTAGCACAGTCAAAAGTCTCTGGAGACAGAAGAAAGGACTTATATTTAACAAAATCTATAGAAACTCGTTAAGAACGGCGGGAGACTGTGGCATTTGAGCTAGGAACTAAAACCACTGCCCACACAGGATTAAAGAAAAACCATTTCAGCAGTGTGGGAGCTGACTGGCAGTTCCCACAACTCAATGGGAAAGCTACTCCAGGTGGATTCAACAGCCAACAAATACTGGCAGATCCCATCTCCCACAGCTCTGTGCTGCAGAGGGCCTGCGTCACATGAACCTCATAAAACAACACGTAGGAGTAGGGCCATTCACTTGGTCATCAAATATCTACTGAGCATCTATTACGTGCCTAGTGTCGAGTATGGTACTGAATAAAGGAAGATAGTCAGTCTGGCCCTGGCATTGCCAAGCACAGAGGGCACAAAAAAGTGCCCTGAAACATACTCTGCCCTGAAGTATATCCTGTTTAGTAGAGATCAGTAATGCTGTGAAAAGAACAGCTGACAGTGGCCCGGGGGTGTAACAGAGAGACCACCTAACCAACCCTGGGGAAATCCAAACGTAAGCTATGGAGGAAAACACAGGGAAGATACAGGAACATGTGGGAAGTGCAGGTGGCAAGAAGTGACGGTGAGGCCAGGGAAGTGCAAAGCAGTATAGCAGAGCCTATAAGAATGTGGAAGATGATTCTGGCTTAAAGTAGCCTGGCAATTAAAGATTATTAGAGGGACAGTGAGAAGAATGAGCAAGGTAAGAGGAAGGGTTGCAGTAATCAAGGAAAGAGATTGCACCAAAAGCAGTGGCAGTGGAGAGAGAAAAATCAAAGGATTTGAGAGGTAGCGGGGAGAAAAAAAAAAAATAGGTCTTGATGACTAAATTTGAAGGGTTAAAGAGATTTCTAGGGGCGCCTGGGTGGCACAGCGGTTAAGCGTCTGCCTTCGGCTCAGGGCGTGATCCCGGCGTTCCGGGATCGAGCCCCACATCAGGCTCCTCCAGTGGAAGCCTGCTTCTTCCTCTCCCACTCCCCCTGCTTGTGTTCCCTCTCTCGCTGGCTGTCTCTATCTCTGTCAAATAAATGAATAAAAAATCTTTAAAAAAAAAAAAAAGAGATTTCTAGTCTGGGCAACTGGGAGTAAGAAGATAAAAAGAAGGAAAAGGAAAAAATTCGAGGGGAGAGAAGATTAATTCAGTTTTGGACATAATGAGTTTAAAGTGCTTCAATGGATAATTAATACAAAAAGTTCTAGTAGGCCAGCTGGATGTGGGCCTGGAGCTCACAACAAAGATCTGGGATACAAAACAGATAACAGATTTGGAATTTGTTAGTGTAGAACTGGTATCTGAAGCCAAGGAAATGGATAATTTAAACCAGAAAGAGCATGTCAAGAGAGATGATGGGCAAAGGGCAGAAAACCGAGCAATGGGTAAGAATGATCAGAAATCAATGAGAATCAATGGCCAGAAAGATAGGTTGGTGATTTATCTTTGCTAGTACTGGTACTCTATTGACCTCTGGTCAACTATATACATAAACATTAATTTGATGTTGTATTAGTACAAAGCGACAGACACAGTAATTACCAGACTAAAAAGTGGCATAAAGGCATATGGGCCTTCCTATAACTAACAATTCAAAATCTGGACAAATTATCTTAAATGACCATTTTAAGATACTAGAAAGTGTTCAAAAGCAGTCAAAATTCAGCCAAAATTTATTCTCATAAAACTGCAACTGGAAGGGGTAAGAAGTTCAAGTTTATAGCTTCCTTGCCTGAAAGTGCTCCCCAGCTACATGGCTACAGCTTGGGAAAGCAGTGGTGGAAAACTGCAACTTTACCACCTTGAGTGAACAGAGAAAGGAGTTCAGGGCTGGGAGAAAAGCTGGACAGGTAAGGTAGAAACCCTAGAAGCCAGAGAACTACAAAAGGGGTCACACCCAAAATCGGAGTATACAATATACCCACATCTCTGACTAACTGCTGAACTCTTCAGGGGCAGGACTTCAGGGGGCCCAACAAAAATGAGAGAGAACAGAGAGTAATTCACTCTTCAAAACTGGAGCAGCACCTATGAGTTCTGTGATTTTACTACAGTTTTAGCTACTGCATTCTCCAACAGTATGCACCTTGGACAGCAGAAGGCCCTTTTTACTCTCTTGAGGTGTCAAGAGGACAGAGCCTGGGGTTGGCAGATATGAGAACTCAGCTATGAATTAAGTGAGATAAAACAATGCTACCCTTCTAATATTTTTGTTTTGGAAATACATCTTTTTCATTAAAATGTTATGTATGGGGGCGCCTGGGTGGCTCAGCCATTAAGCGTCTGCCTTTGGCTCAGATCATGATCCCAGGGTCCTGGGATCGAGCCCTACATTGGGCTCCCTGCTCAGCGGGAAGTCTGCTTCTCCCTCTCACACTCCCCTTGCTTGTGTTTCTTCTCTCGCTGTCTGTCTCTGTCAAATAAAATCTTTAAAAAAAAAATTTTATGTTAACCTTAATGGGTCTTTTTGGGTCATTTTTAAGTGAATAAATAAATGCTAAAACAATTCTCAGCTGGGGTGCCTGGGTGGCTTAGTGAGCGTCTGACTCTTGGTTCTTGCTCAGGTCATGATCTGCAGTCATGAGATCGAGCCCAGCATTGAGCTCCACATTCATCAGTCCCCGCATGCATCAGGCTCCGAGCTCAGCCAGGAATCTGCTTCTCTCTCCCTCCCTCTACCCCTCCCCCACCTCACACATGTGCTCGCTCTAATAAATAAATCTTTAAAAAAAAAAAAAACATGGGGCGCCTGGGTGGCACAGCGGTTAAGCGTCTGCCTTCGGCTCAGGGCGTGATCCCGGCGTTCCGGGATGGAGCCCCACATCAGGCTCCTCCGGTGGAAGCCTGCTTCTTCCTCTCCCACTCCCCCTACTTGTGTTCCCTCTCTCGCTGGCTGTCTCTATCACTGTTAAATAAATAAATAAAATCTTTAAAAAAATAAAAAAATTAAAAAACAAAACAATTCTTCATTTTAATTTCTCACGGAAATACTGACATATAAGCCACATAAACAAAATCTCTTTGCGGTCCTCAGTAATTCCTTAAAGTGTAAAGGAGTCCTGAAGCCATACATAATATTTGAGAGGTCAAAACAATTTTTAGAATACTAAGATGTTATTTGCCTTTTTCACTGTCACTCTCTCATGAGTGTATATGCAACTTTTCCAGAGACCATGTCATGTGTGATACAGAACAGACTGAACACAAAAGACAGATATGAGAATCCAACATCTGCTATGAAGCCTGACATTAAAGAGATTTGAGAAAATGTAAAATAATTCCACTCTTATAATTTTTTTAGTTTTAGGAATCAACTGATTTTCATTAAAATATTTTATATTAACATACAATGATTTATTATTTATTTAAACTAATAAATCTAATTTTTTTGGTTTCCATTTTAATTTCCAATATGGTAAACACTGCCAGATACAATCACATAAACAAAAGCTCTGGATGTAAAAGGTTTGAGATCCACTCAGCTAGAGAACATAATAAAAGGCCATCAGTCAGCTAAATCCGGAAATGTAGGAAATTCTACAGGACAATCTACTCCCTAACAAACAAATTATAAAAGAAAAAAAGGTTCAGAGGGAGTAGAATGTACAGATTAAAAGAGACCTAAGAGACATACTGAACAAACACAACGTATGACCCTTGTTTGGGTCCTGACTCAAATATACTACACTGTTTAAAAAAAAAAAAGTTGTGATTACTTCTTTCTTTTGTCTTTAGACACATGGTAAAATCTTTTAGAGATACATGCTAGAGTTTCTAGGGATAAAATTGTATCATGTCTGGGATATACTTCAAAATCATAGTGGGAGGGGCAGTGGGTAGCGTTATAACTACTACAAGTTAGCTATGTGTTGAAAATTGTTGAACTATGTGATAGGCACATGGAAGTTCAATATAACATTCTATCGTCTTTTGTGTTAGAAAATTTCTATACTAAAAGGTTAAAAATAGAACAATGCCCCATTCTGCTTACACACTCCTTGTTAAGGAAGTAGCCAAATTAGACCTATGTTCAAATTCAGTAAAGCCACTTGCAAACTGTGGACTTGAACCACTTTACTTACTTTGGCCACGTTCCTGAGAGGGTTATATGAGTATTAAATGAGAACGCACACAGTGGTAGCTAGCATTCTCCATCCTCTACACAAAAACCTGCAATGGTATACCAGGGTCTAAAGTTCAAATTTTAAAAATCTAACCTGCAAGGTCTCTACCGTTTGACCTAAAACTATTTCCACAACTCCTTCTGAAGTCTAACAGAAATCTTCAACTATAAACTAAGTCACTGGAAAAAACACTTACACTTTCTACCTCCACACTTTTGCTAAAGTCATCTCCAAAACACAGCACTACAGACAATGTTAGATCACAGTTACCACAGTGATTCTCATATATACATAAAATTTATTTGAATATTATAGCAATCTGGGGAGGTATAAGGCATAAATGAGTAAAAAGTAAAGCTAGGGTTTAGGTACTTAATTCAAAACTCACACGGTTTGTAAGCATTTCAACTTAAACTAAATACAGGGCTCTTTCCCCCATATCATACAAATAAATTCTGTTCTCTTCATAAAGATTTTTAAGATTTTTATTTATTTATTTGACAGAGAGAGAGCACAAGCAGGCAGAGCAGCAGGCAGATGGAGAGGGAGAAGCAGACTCCCCGCTGAGGAGGGAGCCTGACTCAGGGCTCGATCCCAGGACCCTGAGATCAGGACCTGAGCTGAAGGCAGACGCTTAACTGACTGAGCCACCCAGCCACCCCATGTTCTCTTTACAAAGATTTGTAAGGCTACTATTTTCCTCTGATGAACTTCCACAATTATCATACAAAAATTTCAAATTAATCATGTACTTCTTCATGACTTTTACCAGTTATTTTGAAGTATCATTTTTTTTTTTTTTAAGATTTTATTTATTTGTCAGAGAGAGAGAATGGCAGGCAGAGGAAGAAGCAGACTAGGCTCCCTGATGAGCAAGGAGCCTGCCTTGGGACTCGATCCCATCAGACCCAAGCTGAAGGCAGACGCTTAACAGACTGAGCCACCCAGGCATCCCTTAAAGTACTATTTAAATCTATTATTTACCTTTTAACATGAATGTTACGTTACAAATTCTTTGAGATAAGAACATAATATCTCCTTGTCTGTCCCTTAACATGCCTACAATAAATATTCAGCGATTTTTTAAAATATTGGTGATTAAGTCTTAAGTGAATTCATAGGTAATTTCCACTTTTCTATAGTAATGGGAGAGGGGAAAGGAAATGACAATCTTTGAACCTGTTTAATTCAGCTGGCTTACACCCTACCCTCTGTTCACATTCCCCTTCCGAAAACAAAAAATTTTTAAACCTTGTCACAAGCAGGACTTGAGCATTTCTTTCTTATTTCCCTCTAATAACTAATTGGTATATTTATTCCAATAATAGATAGCTTAAAAGGAAGAGAGAAAAAAACCCCAAACGTCTGAACAAGCAAGAACTGGCTCATGTCTTCCTGCTGGGGGCGTTCTCTTTAAGGGCACCACATTTACTTTGAAAGAAAAGCTGAGTATTACTCTTTCAAGGATACGCTGTCAAAACTGCAGTTTTGCAAAGGAAGAATGCAGGGATGTTGTAGTGTTCAAACATTAACTCTGTCAGTTTCTCTCTCTTTGCTCTAGTATTCCACTTGAGAAGAGGGAAAAAGAAATGCAAGTTATTTACTGTTTAAAAACTAAAATGTTGATTTCAAGATTCAATATAGCACTATATTAACAAGGATGCAAACATTAAAAATAGAAAAGAGTACCATACAAAATAATCTTCATAAGAATATATACGTATATTTATTTCTATTTGTAAATAATATAGTAAATATAAATTAAAATTTATCATTTAATAAAAAGTAAAACTGTTGCTATGAACTCTATTAAGTTACAGACATTTCAAAGTACAAGAAAATCATGATTCTTAGAAACATGAAGTATTATTAAATCTTATGACTGAATCTAGTCATTTTAAACCACCAAATTCTCCTACATAGAGTTGGCACTCCTAAAGGAAACTAGGTTAAAAACAGTAACATGATATTGATAATTTATGATCGAATTATGCTAGCCTGCTAGGCTCTTTGGACTCTGTACCAAATTTATTTCACAAGAGACTTCAGTCTCATAATTTCCAGCCCTAGTTCCACATTTGACTTCTCTCCTGGAGAGCAGGGTATAAAAGCAGATACACCCTGCCCCTGGGGCATAAGGGACAATTCATGAACCCAAATGGGAAGCAGCCCAAGGAAATCAAATGTTAAATAAATCCCCAGAAAAAATAATCAAACCCCATTTAGAGTGCTTTGTTATTGTTCTTTATTTTAATTAAATAAAAATTATAATAGTATATAAAAATTAATCCCCCCTTCCCTAATTTTCAAAATTCAAAATATGAACTTCTATGCCTCTAAAGAGAAAGAAAACATTATTCGAACGAGTTTAAAAAACAACAACTACTACAGAAACTCAGAAAAGACAGTCTGTCTTACCGGTGCTTCTGACATGAGAACAGGATGCAGGCTGGCTTCTGATTTGACATGCATTTTGTAGGTATGATCCAAAATAGCCTGGAAACTATCCCAGTCTTCAACTACAACATAAGATTAACACCATGAAAACAATGCTTAGTTGAAGATGAATACAGAATCTTTTAAGAGACTGTTTCTACAGTTTAGCATTAACACTTTAATATACAGAACCTACTTATTTCATATTTACTTCATAATACGGTACTTTATATAGACATCATCTTTGTTTTCTATGAATATGGAAACTCTTTTTCATTCCTCCAGCCCCCACAGTATCACAACCCCTACCTAGACCTGTCCCAAATGTAATTAGTGTATCTACTACACCCAAAATACCAAATAAATATTATTCAGGAAGTACTTACTAAAGGCACAGTATGCAATTCAAATGGTAAGAGAAAATACAAAAGAATGGTATGATCTAGACCTGATATTCAAAAAGCTTTTAATCTACTTGAAAAAAGATGAGAAGACATTAAAAAAAAAAAAACCCTCAGGGAATATAATACTCCTTCACTTTGGCTTCCACCTAAACATTCCATCAAAAATGCTTGTGTAAGTCAATGACCCTCTAACAGACAAATCCAGCAGAACTTCACCTTTGTAGTATTACTTGACCTCTTTAACATTATCTGACACTACTGACTGCTCAAGTTTACAAACTTGCTCTACCACAGTGACAGAAGAATGTCATGACTTATACAACATACTCCCACAGCCGTGAGGATTTTGTTTTTGTCAATGAACTTAGTCACTCTAACTTTTCTCTTCCCTTCTTAGTGTAAATCTCAATGTCACAGCTGAGAACAATGAGAATGAATCACTTCTACGCTTCCAGAACTTGTTCTTCCCTTGCACTTCTGCTGAATATTTATTCTTCTACATCCCTAACTATTCCTTCTCATTCTCCTTCATGTGCACTCTTTCTTCTCTTGGGTTAACTACAGAACAAGCTCTGACAAGGAACCCATCATCAACCCGTCTCATATTTCACACTCTTTCTGGCTAATATAATGCAACTCCATGTCTTAACATTTTTCTTATCTGCCTACAAGAGCACCTATATTCAAACACTTTGAACGTAATAACAAACTAATTTACATGCTGTACGGAAAAAAGCCTGCTTGCAACGCTGACCCTTGGCTGGCATCCGGGGAATTTGACTGATAACCAGTTCCCTACTCTGATATAAAACTTTCCCTAAATGATAAGAGTAGTTCTCTGCGCCTAAACTGTTTGTACAATGTGATTTATGCTGAACACCTTTCTTTCCCTCTGGGAGCCTTGGATTTTAGTACATGTGAGGCACAGGGTCCCTACGTGACCACCTCCAGTAAAAATCGTCTCCAGTGAGCTCCTCTGGTAGACAACACATATGTTGTTACATCTCGTCGCTGGAGGAATTAGGTACATCCTGCCTGACTCTACTATGAGAAGACTGAAAAGTTTGCACTGGTTTCCTCTGGACTTCTCTCCATGCCCTTTTTTCCTATTTTACTTTGTATCCTTTCAGTATAATAGATTTTAAGCCATGAGTACAACTATATGCTGAATGCTGTGAGTCCTTCTCGTGAATAACTGGACCTAAGAGTGATCTCGGGTATTACACTTGCCTCTTAAGACCATAAAACTTGCTCCTTCCCATTCTATCCTACTTCAATGCATGGTACCCAATCACCCCAATCAAAAATCTAGGAAACTTTTTCAACTCTTCTCTTTTCACCTCTTTGATTTCTCTCAAAGCCACCTCAGGATCTCCATGATCAGTGATGAAATTTCAACCCTCTTCACTTCTCATCTGAATTTTCACTTCCCTAACTGATACCCCTGCCTCTAGTAACTCCCTCCAATCTAGCCTACATACTGCTTTTAGATCACTTCTCCAGCTGGCAAATATGAACACTTCACACCTCTGTTTAAATTCCTTTGGGGTTACCTTTCAGAGTTGCCAGCTTGGCATGGTTTATAAGCCCTATTATGGCTGCTCTCTGCCCAACTTTCCTGCAGCTGGTCCTAACGCACCCAGTTACAGCCATACTTAATGATGATCTTTCTAAGCAGGTACGCTTCTTCCACAGCTCCACCTCTTTACATATGCTGGTTGCTCTCCTTTACCCAGCCTTCCAGTCAGGCTAATCCTTATTTATTGATCAACATCCAATACAAAAGTTACCTCCTTTATGAAAACCATCACTGACCCCCAATGGCAGAGTTAAATACCTCTCCTTTCTAATCCCACTGCTTATCAAACATAGCTATAACACTTATCCTACTTATTTGTATATTTGTATCTATCTCCCCTATGAGTTTCTTGAGGAAGAGGAATATGTTTGATGCATCTTTGTATTCTCAGTGCCTGGAACATCAGTTTGTGGAATAAAAACAAAATATCTGATATTCAACTTACAAGTTTTATGTCTGAAACATAGCATGTACACTCTATAAATCAAATCCATAGAAACAAACATCATACCCATCCCATTTTTTAGTGGTGAAATGGCCTCCGTGTTCTCCCTGGGAACGCGCAGGGCATTCGTATCTATGTAATATGTGGGGCCGCCTTGTTTGCCTTTATCGCCATCTATTTCCATCAGCGTGCTTCCATCATCTCTTTCTACCACCATACCAATAGCTGTGGGGAAATCCACCTGGAAGAGTCAAAAACATAATACAAGTTTTACCTGCTTTTATCAGGTAGTCATTTTTTCCCAACTAAAGTCTTTTACCATAATTGAGTCAGAATTTCTGCATGAATTTAATTCTACATAAATGGCCCTTTCACATCCAATTAATTAACACTACACTTACCTTGGGACAGTCTTCACCAGCATAACCAGCTCTCACAGTATAGGACCCAATATCAAAAACAAGAGCTCCAACTTCATCTGAAAAGATGAAAGGATAATTAACATTAACAACCTACAGGTATCATATGAAAATTAAGAGTACTTAATGTGCTTAAAATGAGAAAGTATGTGAAGCCTCTATTACAAATTAAAACAGGTATTACATTCATATCATTACTAGCTTGAACCTAGTTTTAAATACATCTTAAAATAAAGATTCATTTAGTTAAAATGTAACAAGTCATATGCTGTATATCAGTATAGATTCAATCAGGAATGAGATGGTACACTAAAATTGGGTCATTTGCAAGAGTTTACTTATTAAAGGGACTATTTACAAAGATATAGGCACAACACAGGAAAACCAAAAGGGATAGTATGGTACGCTAGCACTCACAAAGATCTGTTACTACCCTTAGAACTGAAGAAACATGGAGAAAGAACTGTTACCAGAACCCAGGGAGAGTTGTGTTTGGAGGGCTACCTGAGAGGAGCTGTGACTTCAGTTGAGGGTTGCAGTGAGCCATGGCTAACCCTGAGGGGAAGGAACCAGACTAATAAATATGACAACCTGGGGCGCCTGGGTGGCACAGCGGTTAAGCGTCTGCCTTCAACTCAGGGCGTGATCCTGGCGTTGTGGGATCGAGCCCCGCGTCAGGCTCCTCTGCTATGAGCCTGCTTCTTCCTCTCCCACTCCCCTGCTTGTGTTCCCTCTCTCACTGGCTGTCTCTATCTCTGTCGAATAAATAAATAAAATCTTTTAAATAAATAAATAAATAAATAAATAAATAAATAAATATGACAACCTTTCTCTCCCCCGCGCTCCACTGGCTGGGGTGATCTCGCAATTTCTCACCCAAACTGGGCCACTTCTGAATGCACAAAGGGTTCCGTACCAATAGTTCTACCAGGACAAGAGGCATAAAGCAGGACATATGGTTACCCTACCAGTGGCCAAACCAGAGGTTAAGAGATCCACTGAGGCACTCTATAAGGATCAGCCTTCAAGGGCACAAAGAGGGTGGAAAAGGGTGGAAAGTAGACCCAGAGGTGCAAAGGGAAGATATGCAGTACACTTAGGTACCATTTTTTTCATATGTTAAGGGAAATTACATCCCATGCAATTAAAGAAGAAACTTAGCAAAACCCCAAGAAAAAAAGGGACTCTGAAGAATTAGAGTTTAAGATATAATTATACAGGCCAAGTAAAAATCATTAAAATGAAGTTATCAAAGTTCATGCATTTCAAAGATTTTTAGTAAAGTTTAACGCTGAGGAAGAAAGCTGGTAATTTTTTTTTTCACATACATATTCAGAGGAAAGCCTCTAATTATACTTTAAAAATATTTCATCCAAAACAGCATGCCTCCAAAAACAAAACACTTGGGTTTTCCAGGCACTAATTTTTCAAAGAATAATTTTTTCAATCATTAAAAAGAATAAAGAACTATTATTATCTCCATTAAACTGGCAAAATCCATCTGATAAGACCAAGTGTTGTCAAAGATGTAGGGAAAGAAGAGCTCCTACACATTTGCTTATAAAAGCTGTAAACTGATACAACCACAATGCACAATTTAATCACATGCACTAAAGTTGAAAATGTGCATACACAAAAATTACACTTTTATCTTCTCTAGAGAAACTCTCTCACACATGTCACAAGGAGATACGTTTCAGAATGTTTACTAGCTATGTGACCTTGGGTGATTTCTAACCTTTCTGCCTCAGTTTCCTCATACATAATGTGCTTAATAATAGTTCCTATCCCTATCTCATAGGATGCTCTAATAAGTAAATGTGTTAAATGCTATAATGCATGTAAGCACCTAGAACAGTACCTGCACATAATAATCATAGTAAATGGGAGCCACTATTAACCATTATTATCACCACACTGCTCGTCACAGCAAAAAAATAGAAATAATCTAATGGTCTCTCAGTAGGGAAATAAACTATAATTTATTCACACCATGAAATACTACACAGCAGTTAAAATGAATGGTCTAGATCTACATGTATTAATATGGATAAATCTCCAAAAAATGACTAGCTTGAAAAGCTAGTTACCACACACACACACACACGTTATGATACTGTTTAATTCATTATGGACACACACACTGAGTAAAAGTATAAAATATGCATGGGGTCTGGGAATGTTGCCTACAACTTCGGCTCTGTGGCTACCTCTAAGGAGGGAGAGAAGGGGATTCTATATCCCACATTCTACTTCTTAAAATATCTCAAGCAAATACAGTAAAATATTACACCAATTTATCACATATAAACTTACACATATTTTTAGTATGTTTGAAGTACTTAAAATTAAGTTTTAAAATAAAGAAAAATTAATGATTATATAGATAGTTGTAGTTAAGAGATGGTGTCCTTACAGAATAATGATCTCATTTTTATTCAAATAAAATGAAGAGCCATCCATTTTTCTTATTTGAAAGGAAGTTTCTGCATTTATTACATTTCCCAAAGTAATTATCCATTCTCTATACAATTCTCTGATCCAAATTATTTTGTCTGAAAGTAGTGGTCCTTAAAAGCAGAACATGCATTTGTTGTCACCACAGCATGTACATTCAAGTACAAATAGTAAAGTTACTAATGAATATGAATTAATAAACGTTAACACTGACTAACCAGAATATTGGCTAAAGAAATATCCTAACTAAATAAATGAATTGCCTTACCTGGTTAACCAAAATTTTCAATTACTGTTCTCAAAGGATCAATCTTTTGTCCTATACCAGGGCTCTTAACCTTTTCTGTATCATGAACCTCTTTCACAAAGCTCTGGGCTGAAGTGATTTCCCCCTAAAATTCATTTGTTGAAGTCTTAACCCTTAGTACCTTAAAACAGGACTATATTTAGAGATAAGATCTTAATTTAAAGAGGTGATTAAATTAAAATGAGATCATAAGATGGGCCCTCACCCACTATGACTGGTGTCCTTGCATGAAGAAAACATTTGGACACAGATTCGTACAGAGGAAAGACCATGTGAAGATACAGGGAGAAAACAGTTTTTATAAGCCAAGGAGAAAGACCTCCAAAGAAAGCAACCCTGTCAACACTTTGATATCAGATTTCTTGCCTCCAGAATGGAGAGAAAATTAATTTCTGTTATTTAAGCCACACAGTCTGTGGTACTTTGCTACAGCAGTCCTAGCAAACAAATACAGACATGTTAGGAAACTTATGATTCCCTTCTTAGAAAAAATTATAAAAGAAACCAATTATAATAAAATATAGTTCTACCCGTGGATTACATAGGGAGGCCAGGCACCACATATTTTGAACCCCTCCCTTAATTTATCCTTTCATAGGTAATCTGTTCCACCCTACAGCCTCAACTTTATCAAAATATTAATTCCAATCACAAATCTCTCTCAAGCCCTCACCTTCATCTAGATCCGTATCTCAAACTTTTTTTTTTTTTACAATTTTTTTAAAAAATTTTATTTGTCAGAGAGAGAGAGAGAGAGAAAGAAAAGCACCAGGCAGAGGAAGAAGCAGGCTCCCCTCTGAGCCCTTGATCCCCAGGACCGTAGGATCATGACCCGAGCCAAAGGCAGATGTTTAACCAACTGAGCCACCCAGGTGTCCCTCAAACTTTTTTTTGAGCATCACAAATAAGATTTTTTGTTACCATTAAACGTCTGAATTTTAAACAGATTCTTGGACTGGTGGCTCGTATCCATCAGCTTGTTCAATTTTAGCACTGGTCTCATCCCCAGAAGCTTTTACCAGAATTACTACCTTCACCATGAAACTCCATGAGCTTTCCCAATTCAAACCTGGGCTTCTTCAGCATTTTTACTTTTCTAAAAAAGACATCGTGGAGAAGATAAATAGATCGGCAAGCTTTTTCTATGTCTTTTCTGATGGTGTCTGGAACCAATTTATTGATCACTTCTTTCAAATCATTTGTCTGCACCTCTCAGGTCATAATCTCCATCATCTTTTTCTGGATTTGGTGGAACTGCTGGTGCTGAGCATAAAAGGTCTTCTGAATCGAATTTTGGCAATTTTTAGTAAAACTAACACCAAATAAATGAAGCAAATAACCATCAGTAGTCTTGACCTCAACACGAGCTTCAGTCACATCTGCCATTTTTTGACCATGGAGCACATTTTGTCATGGGCAAGATCCATGCCATGGAAACTAGTCAGGCAGTTTTTGCCCTGAACATTCTCAGTAGTAAGCTTAAATTTTTTTAATGCAACTTCATCAGGGGCGCCTGAGTGGCGCAGTGAGTTAAGCACTGGACTCTTGGTTTCCACTCAGGTTGTGATGGAGCCCTGCACCCCTACCCTGTCCCCTGCTCCGTGCAAAGTCTGCTTAAGGCTCTCTCTGCTCCACCCTACAACCCCCCGCCCCCCAGTGAACGCGCACACACTCTCTCTGAAATAAATAAATCTTTAAAAAAAATAAGGAGTAAAAATAAATGCAACTTCATCATTCTGCAAATCAGCAAAGTTCACTTCAAAAACATGATCCTTGAGGACTTCAGATGCAATTTTGGCTTCACTGAGTTCTCTTGACTAGTGTTTTTCCAGTATTTCTTATACTGAACATAGGTGGTACATTCACATCATACCAATTTTTCTTAGAAAACAGATCAACTGCTTTCTTCTTGGCTCCCCTTCTGCCACCTTTCATAAGGCACTTGTTCTTACCAACCGCCATGATGCTACTCAGAGAGCCAAAAGGCCGTATCTCAAACTCTTAGTGTACAACATCAATTCCTCCTGATGTCTCACTGGTACCCCAAATTCAACATATCTGAAGCACTGTCTTCTTTTCCCCATCCTATCTAACCTAATCTCAACAGTGCTATGACAATTAGTGGCCTAGTCAGCAGAGGCAAAAAACTGAGACTTGTGAATGTCTTCAGATTTTCATATCCCTCATCAAGTTTTGCCAAATACTTCTGCTATTTCTCAATTACCTTCCTCTTTACTACCATTGACACTGTCTTGAGTCAACTCTTCTTTTAAAAAAGATTTGAGAATGCATGTGTGAGTGCACGTGGTGAAGGGGCAGAGGGAGAGGGAGAGAATCTCAGACATTCTGGGAGAGCACAGAGCCAAGGCAAGGCTTGATACGACAACGAGCCTGAGATCATGACCTGAGCAGAAACCAAGAGTCGGATGCTCAAACAACTAAGCCACCCAGGCGTGCCTTAAATGAAGCTCTTATCTCAACAGGGAATTATTACAATTCCCTATAAATATTGTGCTTCCCATCTCTCCACCTTCTCCTTCACCTTTCAAACTGCTGCACTGTTATTTTTCAAAATTGTAACTCTGAGTGAACATATAGGCACATAAATCCTTCAATGAAAAAAGAGCATCACTCAGTGGTTTCCCATCATCTACAAAACAAAATTAAAATCATTTCACCCAGTTGATATTCAAGGCTTATTAGCAAAATCTGCCCCTAGTCTCGTTTCCCACCTCACATACTAGCATTGGATAATGTTGTCTTCTAAACACACAATGTGCTCTCACTCAGCTAACCTTTGCATATGCCGTCCTTCTCCACTCTTCTTCCATCACCTCCATAACCTCTCTTGTGAAGTCCTCTGAGTTGAGCTGGTAACTTGTCTGTTCTACCTTTGTACCTTCTACATATTGTCATTACTGAACACACTACGTTGAATTAGTTACCCTTTCTCATCAAGTCACCCAATTCTCATCATGATATAAATGATAAGAAGTACCACTACTTCAGGCATCACTAAGAAAAAAAAAAGCATGCTGCCAATTAAACTCTGCCACACCATCAAGAAATATTCCATGTTAATTAGACTAGAATTGAATTTTTTAAAATTTTAAATATGTAAAATAGAAAAACCTCCACAAAAAAAGAAATATTCCAACTTCAGCTCTTTAAATATGGGGGGGATGTACAACTAAAAATAAATAAAATGTGGTGTCTATTTATTTGACTGACTCACTTATAAGACTGTCCTTCTTGGAGGCAGAGGCTATACCTGCTTGGCACATAGTGAGCACTCAAAACTTTTTTTTTTAACGAAATGAAAAATCTAACAAATCAATCATGCTCCTGTCCTAATTAGATGGCAAACGATTTTTTTTTAATTTTTTTAACTTTTTGGAAAACTAGACATAGAATTTTAATCTGAGTGGGACTCTTGATTCTTGGAATTTTGCATCTGCTTATTTTCCTTTTTCAAAGGATGGGAAATAGGTCTATTTCCTATACCTTGTTTTGTTAAAATCTAAGTACCAATGAATCCAAAATAGGAGAATGGCAAAGGGAGATAGGAGGCTTAAACCATAAACATGGAGGTCTGGGTATTTAAAAACCAGGATACAATTTCTAATGGATAAAAATCCTCAACACTTGCAACCCTTTGCTACTAAAAACACTGTTTTCACTTTTCTGAGGATGTTGATGTTTTTCCACAGAGTAAATAGCTTTCAAGTTTAGAGGTGTGGTGATTTTTCTGGGAAAACATGAAGCAATGGTGGCAATTTTCTAACCTGGTCTTAAAACATTCCAATATGATACTGAAGGCAAATGACTTTGGAAGAAAGCAGGAACATTATTTTTTTGTTTGGACAAGAGTGCCTCAACTCATGTAGATGATGGTTCTGAGAAATTTTTAAGGTTAGAGATTTGGGGGTGAGGGGTGCAGGAATGATGAAACACAATTTAATCAAAGTTGAACTGTTTATCTTTATAATGTGAGTTTGAAGTAAAGGAGAACCATGAAAGATGGTCACAGGAGCAATGAGAAGGCCCAGAAACCAGTTAGAAAGTATGGAAATCCGGGTGAATTATGCACTACACCCAAAGCTAAAAATGAATGTCAGATTTAGTCAGAAATCATTATTAGAATAAGATAGCTATAAATTTTAAAATTTAAACTGCAAACATCTTTTAAATATGCAAGCAAGTTAAAAATACAGCTAAGTTAATTACACAAAACCTAGGTGGGAGGTTTGGTTTCTTTTCATAGTACACACACTTTGGAAAATTGACCTACTACAAATACTGGCCATACAGGGGTAGCTCAAACACAAAATCATACACTTGTTTTTGTGAGTTTTAAATACTTTATATATGAAACAGGCTTTAAGACATATTCCTCTCCATAAGCAAATGAGACACAGGACGTTTATTCTGAATATCTAAACCATACATGAATATGCTCTGATTATATAAGTGAAAAATGACTTATGGAGAAACAACCAAAAAAAATGTTTTTAAAGTGGGAAAGGGTTTTATTGAATTGCCTTTTTCTTCATCCCAGAGATTCCTGTTCACCACTTATTAGGAAGTTATGTAACTCTGGGCCAGTTACTTAATCTTTTCCATACCTTATTTTCTTATTCCATTATATGGGGATAGCAGTATCATTTCCTATGGCTCTTGCAGATTGACTTAATGGATATATTAAATGCAACACATGAAAAATCTCTGGAATAGCTCTTAGTACAAAGTATGCACTCAATAAATGTTTGCTGCTGGCATTATTAGTATGCATTTCTACCTCAAATTAAACAATGCCTTCTAAGGAAATACTCATGAACAGCTTCTAGGCCCTTGGATCAGTGAACCTAAAGGTCAAAATAGAGTCAACAGCCTCCATGAGGCAAAGGCACAAAGATCCAGTTTTTTGGTCAGGATTGCATCTTCAGATGGAAAAGAGGTGAATCATGAAGATCCAGCAGGCTTTCTCCAAAGTAAAAATGGGAAACTACTGACTCTCACATTTGAGAAATCAAAACCAAGAACATAAACGGGGATGAAGGGGATGAGGATCAGCATATTACTAAAAGGAAACTCAAGCTACATTCCAAAAACTACTAAGAACTTTGAAAAACTCATTTCTATCCCTTACCTGTAAAATGCGATCCTCTTCAGAAACAATAACCTTACTAGACATAATGACAAAAGCAACACTTTAGATTTGTCTCCTCGTTCTCTAGACTCATGAAACACAGCACAAACCTGAATATACATCAGGGCCTCCTACCCATCTAGCAAGAATGAAAGCTCTGAGTATATTTCGAGTGGGAAGTCGAGATACTGCGTTTCTAAAAAGCCTGCAGGTGATGCCGACACTGCTGATCCATGGACCACACTTGGGGTAGCAAGTGTATCATTCTCTCACTGAACATTCGCAACCACCCCATCGGGTAGGAATTATCATTCCCGAAATGAGGAGCCTGAAGTTGGGAAAAGTTAAGTAACTTGCCCAAGGCCAAAGCGCTCAATAAATGGTGAGACTGAAAGTACAAGTCAGGTGTGTGTAACTCCCAGGCCCGTGCTTATCTTTCCACCCACCACAGCCAACCCAAGGACATCATCGTTAAGTTACAGGTGTTCCCACGAGTAACTCTGGAGAACCCTCAATCAGCAAACGGGAAGAAGTTACTGAAATGTGTAAGGCAGCTGAGCACGAACGAGAGGAGGCTGTGTCCTGAGTGGCCGCCACTCCTCCAATCAGTGGTACCTCTCGCGGTCGCTTTAGCCTCCACGGGACGTTGCGGAAACCCTCCGTCCACACTTGCAAACTGCTGGGACCTCCCAAGTTTAAGCACGCGCGCGCGCCCCAACGTAGCCAAGTTATGGATGGAGACACCGGGGAAGATGCGACCCTGCGGCCGGCCACGCAAGCCGGGGCTCTGCTGGCCAACACCCTAGGATGGAGTGCCCGCCCAGGCGGAGGCCGGCGCGCACCCCCAAAACCCTGCTCCTCCGGGGGCCGAGGCTGGAAGGAATCGCAGGAGGCGGCGACTCCGGGCGCCCGAGGCTCTTGCCGAGCCGGGTGGGCTCCGGGGGCGGGCAGAGCACGGGGCGGGGATGGGGCGGGGAGGCTGGGGTCCCAAGCGGGGGAGACCGGAAGGGGCCGCCGTGGAGGGGAGGGCTGGGGGCGGCAGTTACAAACCCCACACGCTAAAAAGGCGCGCTCTCTCGTCCGGCCGCACTCACTCACCTCCCCCGTACACCCCGCCGCTCATGGCTGCTGTCCGCGCGACTTCTACGCTAAAGGCTACCGGGCGAAGTGACTGCGACGACCGCGACGGTGGGTCCCGAGAAGCACTAGCCCCCTACCCCCTTAACTTCCACCGCCACCCCCCTCAGGCAACAAAGCGGCGTCCACACACCCCGGAGCTCAGTCACACTTGCTGTCTNAGGAGAGGGAGGAGAGAGGCTGGAGGGAAGTGTCGGGGTGGGTCCAGGGGTGTGGCTGGGCGTGGAGGAGCAGTGGGAATCTAATAACCTAAACTAAACCCCTGGAAAACAGTCTAGAAATACAAAGTGTCTCCACGCAGCGATTCCTAGGTTTGGACTGTGGAGAATGTAGATTTTTTTTTCCCCCAGAAAATGTACTTTCAGCTAACTTTTATGTTAAAAAAAATTAAAATGTTATGCTCAACTTTGGGGTAGGGAAACAGTAAATCAGACAAACCTATAGGCTCCTACAATTTTTGAAATGGTTATTAATAATTAAAAGAAGAAAGAGATGGGGGCGCCTGGGTGGCACAGCGGTTAGGCGTCTGCCTTCGGCTCAGGGCGTGATCCCGGCGTTATGGGATCGAGCCCCACATCAGGCTCCTCTGCTATGAGCCTGCTTCTTCCTCTCCCATTCCCCCTGCTTGTGTTCCCTCTCTCNGCTGGCTGTCTCTCTCTCTGTCGAATAAATAAATAAAATCTTTAAAAAAAAAAAAAAGAAAGAAAGAGATGAAATACTATATACTTTCCCAAACAAATTTAGGTAGCACTTTAAAAATTATTTTTAGAAGTATCATCAGTTTCTTTCATCCTGTTACACAAGCGTAAAACAATCCTCATCCAGGCGACTACCTAATACTAAATACATATCCAGTCTGTCTACTGTTCTTAGTCCCCTATTTTTACTAGCCCAGTCCGGGTCACCGTTGTCTTTCCCCCTGAATTACTGCAATAACTTAATTGCCTTGCCTCTTGGCCACATTGCAAGCAGCTTGACCTATAAAAACGCCCAAATCTAGTCATGTTACTCCAACTCAAACCCTTAAGATGGACTGCATCTCTTGTAGTTAAAAGCAGTTTTTTAGTTGATTTGTCTAGAGTCCAGACATAGGGGCTGCCCTTAACCTTAGGAACAATGGAATAAAGCCCCATAAGTCTTAGTCCCAGCAGTGTAGCAGAAAGTGATAGTAGATACTGTATGGTGACTAACATAATATAATAAAAAAATATTATTATAAGAAAAACAGAAAAAAAAAAGAAAGTGATAGTAGGGTGAGGAACAAGGCTAGTGAGAAAACTTTCCCATCCACTTAACAGAATAATCTCAGCATATCTGATCATTTAGGAGACTTCCCATTAACGCAATGAGATAATGCAGAAGTCTGCAAACCATAGCCCCATGGCCATATCACACCTTCTTTCTATTCTTGTGTGGCCTATGAGCTAAGAAAGGTTATTTCACTTTTAAATGGCGTTTTGGAGGGGCACTTGGGTGGCACAGTCAGTCAAGTGTCTGACTCTTGGTTTCGGCTCAGCTCCTGATCTCAGGGTCATGAGATGAAACCCTGCTTGGGGCTCTGCTCTGAGTGCGGGGTCCGAGTTTCTCTCTCCCTCCGTCTCCCTCTGCCCCTCCTGCTTGCGCCTTCTCTCTCTAAAATAAATAAATAAATCTTTATAAAATAAACACTTTTTATTTTAAGATTTTATTTATTTACTTGTCAGAGAAAGAGAGAGCCCAAGCAGGGGGAGGGGCAGGCAGAGTGAGAAGCAGGCTCCCTGCTGAGCAAGGAACCGATGTGGGACTCGATTCCAGGACCCTGGGATTGTGACCCAAGTGGAAGGCAGATAACCAACTGAGCCAAACAAGCGTCCCTAAGGTTTTATTTATTTCAGAGAGAGAGAGAGCGCAGGCACGCACAAGTGGGGTTGGGGTAGGGGGGAGGGGCAGAGAGAATTTTTAAGCACACTCCCAGCTGAGTGGGGAGCCCCAAGCAGGCTCCATCTGAGGACCTTGAGATCAGGACCTGAGCCAAAACCAAGAGTCGGTCACTCAACTGACTAAGCCACCCAGGCACCCCCATTTTTTAAAAGATTTATTCATTTTAGAGAGAGAGGGGGAGAGTACGAGTGGTGGGAAGGGCAGAGGGAGAGGGCAAGGGAGAGAGGGACTCTCAAGCAGACTCCCCACTGAGCACACAGCACCCTGTGGGGCTGATTCCAGGACCCCAACATCATTACCTGAGCCCAAATCAAGAGTCCAAACCCTCAACCGACTGAGCCACACAGGCGCCCCTATTTTTAAATGGTTTTTAAAAATGTTTTTAAGAATATTTTGTAACATGTGAAAATTATATGAAATTCACATTTCAATGACCATAAACTAAGCTTTACTAGAACATAGCCTGGCTTATTGCTTATTCATTTATGGCTGCTTTTGCTCTATTGAGTAGTTATGGCAGAGACTGTGTGAACTAAGCTGGAGAGCATGTTTACTATCAGACCCCTTGTAGAAAGAGTTTACCAACCCCTAAGATGATGCGTTTAACACATCTAGCACAGTGCACTAAGTACTCTGTGTTAACTGTTGTCCCATGATTATATCTCTGCGTATCAAATCCGCAAAAAATTTCCATTTCCACTCTGTGGTTTTATGCTGTGTTTGGCTAATAAAGCTGATGAGCTATAAAATATGTGATACTTTGGTAGTAATTAAACATTGAAGCAATACTATTCGTGTTCATAAACACAGGAATTCATTTAAATCTGTTCACAATTTAAATGCATAGGAATTCATATATGCCAACTTAAGTAGATTATATGTATTGATATCTCTCATCAATACTATCTCCAACCTCTTCCATACATGTAGCAAGTTGGGTTGGAAAAGTAATATATTTGTCCTACTAGTTCAGACAGTTCATCAGAAAACAACACAGCTCAGTAAGGTTAATGAGGACCACACTGCTAGCCTTCAGGGAGGCCTGAGATGCTGTGAATGTCTCCACCCATAAAGAGCACAATGGAGTGCAGGGAAATCTTCAGGATGACAACACAAAGAAGACAGCCTGAGAAAATACTGGAAAGTCATTCTTAGCTGTTTTGTTTAAAATAAGGGTTTTGCTTCATTTGATAATTTGAAAAGATCTCAGAAAACAGATCATTCATTCATTCATAATTTCAGGTCAGCTTATTCTCTTGATGTATCACTGGCCATGTTACTTTATATGATAATAAACCATCCTAAGGAACTTCAAACGAACTGAACTTCAGAGGCATTTGATATGTCTTGACTAATGGCACGTTAATGCAGATAAAAGTGCACACTTTAGTCTTTCATAAATTTTAATCAGCAAAATTGTTACAGGACACTAAGATTGTTGGCCTTAATGTATTGAATCGCCAAAGGAAAGGACTATTGAAAAAGGAAACCTATTCAGTATCCCAAGAGAACAATGCTAGGGAACTGCGCATCCTCGGTAATAATGACATTTTTTCCTTTGTGGCAAGACTTATACTGTGGCAGCTTGTTGTCTTCCATTCTTCATAATTAGGAAAATCGGTAGAAAATACATTAAAAGAAAAATACTGACCCAGCAGAGTCTACTTTGAAAAATATAAAATACATGAGGGATATTTTTTTTTTTGGCGTTAATATTTCTCCTCTGTAGCCTAATATGTTTTCCCTAAAGTCTTCGCTCAGCCTACATTAACATTACTGATAGCTAGTCGGGTTAAAAAAACAACAAAACAACAGGAATTCAAGGTTATTGTCTGTATGCCACTTCTCAAGGGCATAATATACCCAAGCAATCGATGCTTGCAATTCTCCCACCTGAGCCAACATTCTCCTTCTGTCTATCAACCTAATAATAAAAAGATATTGAAGTGACATATATGTAAACTTACTGAGCCCTTAGTATATGTTCAGTGGTTGCCTATGAATCCAGGTCAATAAAAATAAGTGTGCCCTTTCAGAAATCCTTTGTAGGGGCGCCTGGGTGGCACAGCGGTTAAGCGTTTGCCTTCGGCTCAGGGCGTGATCTTGGCGTTATGGGATCGAGCCCCACATCAGGCTTCTCGGCTATGAGCCTGCTTCTTCCTCTCCCACTCCCCCTGTTTGTGTTCCTTCTCTCGCTGGCTGTCTCTATCTCTGTCAAATAAATAAATAAAATCTTTAAAAAAGGGAAAAAAAAAGAAATCCTTTGTAATCTCCAGCGGCAAGAATCTCCTGTCGTACCCGGCGCAATACTTGGTTTTTCCTCACAGGGTCGCTGGTCTTCCATTCTCGTAATGCGGCACAAGTCCGCCCGAGGTGCTGTACCTCACTCCTTTTTCACCAGCTCCATCAGATTTCAGACGATGAAATCAACGGCAGTTGTTAGAAAATATTACCCATCTTGTCCTTTCTCAGCCTTTATCAGTCTCAGAGTGGAAAAAAAGTTGCAACTTACTAATGTAAGTTAGGAAACACATTCAGGAGATTATCATTTATTAAAAAGAATGACACAACAATTCATGTACATTTAGAAGTACTTTGTTTCATGCAGCAAAATTGTGACATTAGCAATTACCAAAAACTAATTTCTTTTTTTTTTTTTAAGATTTTATTTATTTATTTATTTGACAGAGAGAGAGAGCCAGCCAGCGAGAGAGGGAACACAAGCAGGGAGAGTGGGAGAGGAAGAAGCAGGCTCCCAGCAGGGGAGCCTGATGTGGGGCTCGCCAGAACGCTGGGATCATGCCCTGAGCGGAAGGCAGACGCTTAACGACTGAGCCACCCAGGCGCCCCTCCAAAAACTAATTTCAATGTGAACAGTTTTGTGGATATACGTTTGTGTATAAGGAGTCGTTGTAAGTACCACTCTGTTTAGTGAAATTCCAAAAATATAAGCACTACCAGGATAAAGGGTAAAAATCTGGAGTCTAGAGTTTTTCACCAATATTAATATGACCGATCAGATTTATACATCTTTTTGCCATTAGAGTAGTTAAGAGCTCTGCTAACCATTTCAAATAATATGACCTAGCTAGACAAAGAAGCAAATGAAAAATATACCGTTATAGTTGGTACCTTAACAACACGCCAATGGATTTGTCATAGTATTAACAATGTGATCCTGAAAAGACAGATAAGGAAAGGAAAGAAGATGAAGTGCTGGATGTTCTGTGGATTTTATAAGTCTTTGTTGCTTTTTTTCATAATCACTTTAAAAATCTCTTTGCTCATTTGATTTAGCTCTTTTCAGAAATCACAGCACAGGCAAACACTGTCAACATTTAACCATCTGGTGCTATTAAGTGGCACCATGCCACCTGGGATCACTTTAGGGCCAATCCTGGGCTTCCCACTGATCCAGGTCAGTGCCAGCACCACGTTATGGGACTGTTCCACACCCCACATAGCAACACGGAACCAAGTCCAAGGTTCTTGCTCTGTATTTCTTCTCTAGAACCCTTGAAACTGTTTTTGGAATATGAAGAAGTTCATCTGCCATATGATAATAATGACTATAATTACTGACCTCCTAATAAGTGCTATAGTTGGAAATGCACTTTATATGTCGTATTTTCTAGGGAATCCACACATTTCCATGAGGGTGTTTTCATAAGAGGCCCAAAGATTTCAGCAAGTTGCCCAACATCACACAGCTGTTGAAAAAGTCAGGATTTGGAACTAGGGCTTTCTGACCCTAGCAAACATGCAGTTCCTACTTCCTAAGATACCTTTTCCTTTCCACTTCCTCTGCACCTCTCATAAACTTTATCTTTTTTTTTTTTAAGATTTATTTGAGATAGGGAGAGAGTGCACAGGGAGAGGGGCAGAGGAAGAGGAAGAGAGGTGGAGAGAGAGAATCTCAAGCAGACTGCGCTGAGCAGGGAGCCTGACGTGGGGCTTGATCTCACAACCCATGAGATCATGACCTGAGCTGAAACCAAGAGTCTGACGCTTAATCAACTGAGCCACCCAGGTGTCCCACTTCTTGTAAGCTTTAAAAAAAACAATTTTAATTTTTATTTATTCATACACATATGAATAAATATATATATGTATATATATGCATACACATACACTTTTTTTTTAATCAAAAGGTACAAAAAAACATAGAAGAATGTCTCTCCTCTACCTGTGTCCCCAGCTGCCCCATTCTCCTCTTCAGAGATGTTCTATGCTTCTATGAGTAATTATGTAGATATATCACCCCCCCCCCGCAACTTTCCTGGTATAAATGGTAGCTCACACTACGGTGAGTTTTAAAAAGCATTCTCTTCGAAAACTAATTTTAAGATGTTTACTTCTGAGCATTTTTATTTAAAATATCTGAGTTGCTAGTTTATACACACAGCTAGAAACTGAAACAATACAAAAGGGTGAAAAAAGCAGGGCGCCCGTGTGGCTCTGTTGGTTAAGTGTCTGCTTTCAGCTCGGGTCATGATCTCAGGGTCCTGGGATCGAGCCCTGCGTTGAGCTCCCCGCTCAGTGGGGAGTCTGCTTCTCCCTCTCCCTCAGTCCCCTCCCATGCTCTCTCTCTCTCAAATAAATAAAATCTTTAAAAAAAAAAAAGAAAGAAAGAGGGAAAGAAAAGAAAAAGAGAGTGAAAAAAGCAAGTCTCCCTCCCTCCTATCCTTGAAATTCCTTGGTTTCTCCACGCAGACTGCCCCACTCTTACCAGGCTCTTTTTTAACCTTCCAGAGATAGTTTCTTCAAGTAAAAGCGTGTATGTGTATCCCTTCCCCTATCTTTTTTGTTTATTCACACAAGCAGTAGCATACTGAACACGCTGTTTTGCACCTGACTTTTTTCATTCAACTCTTTTATCTTGGAGATCATTCCAAGTCCCGTTATGTGTAATTCTATCTTACTCATTTTAACATCAGACGGAATTCCATTATATGTATATACCATAATTTATTTTACCGATTCTCTATACACAGACATTACGTTGTTTCTAGTCGTTTGCTGGTATAAAGAATGTTGCAATGACTATTCTTTTCTGCATGCATGTGTGAGAGAGTTTTTATGCAGGATGAATTCCCAGATGTGGAACTGCTGGGTCACAGGGTATATGCATTTCTTACTCAGAGGTTGTACAATTTACATTCATCCATTAACATGTTTGGGGGTGTACTTTTTCCTCCAAACCTCACCAGCATAGAACTTTATCAAACTTCTATCCAGATGGAGTTTTTATATAAGATGTTTCATTCATTCATTAGCTGTTTAGGCAGAGCCCCTGATTATACTAACTGTGCCATTAATGGTGTACCAGATCCAGGACTACATTTTGGAGGCTCTAGACTCTGGATGACAAAAGCAAGCTGAATCTTTGATCCCCTAATTTATGGAACACCCGCTCTAGGCCAGGCACTGAGAATACAAGGAGAGATGAGCTGTGGTTCCACTCAAGGCCTGTAACAGTTCCCACATTATAGAAAATGGCTGCAAATACCTTCCAGGTGCTAGTTGGAGAATGGATCCAAATGTTCACTTAGACTTCGGCTTCCACCGAAGCTTGCAAAGATGTGGGTGGTGGTTGTGCAATCCTTTCATTTAAAGTCTTTTATCTCCGCTCTGGCATAGGCATATGAATAAGACAGTTGCAAAGAAAAGAGAAAGCATTTGGCACACCCAATAGGTGGTACTCCCATTTTAATTGCGGGATGCACTCTGGCTCTAGCCAGGGAATAGCTTCTAGGGTTTGTTTGTTTGGGAGGTGTGAGAAGGTGTTTCTTTTGTTCTGGTTCTTTGGGCGATAGAGGGAGATCCAAGTTTTTTTTAGAAAAAATATGTGAGAAACAGAGGGATCGTTAATTGCAGAACAATCGGTCTTTGCAGATAATTCAAATAACTAGCCATCTTCCAGCGCTGCCTAAAGGAACTATAAGAAAAGCTGTATTTGGGGGCATCTGGGGGGCTCAGTCGGTTGGGCGTCTGCCTTCAGCTCAGGTCGTGGCCTCAGGGTCCTGGGATGGAGCCCTGCATCAGGCTCCCTGCTTGGCTGAGAGTCTGCTTCTCCCTCTCTCTCTGACCCTCCTCCCTGCTTGTTCTCTCTCTCTCTCTCAAAAAAAAATTAAAAAAAAAACCCAAACCTGTATTTAAACTTACCATTGTGTTTGTTGATTTCTGCTAAAAATGTCAAAAGTGACCATATCCAGATGGAAAAACCCAAACACTGAAGAATTTGAGCATGAAACGAGGTCATAATTAGCAATGAGGTGTGATTCTGGAGTCCAGCCTCTCTTTCCCCCCGTCCCTTTACCTCATACAGCTTCTATGGAATCACATTATGCTACTCTAAGATTACTCACTTTATCAACTGTCCGACTTTGATAAACTCACACAGGGATTAAAAAGCCTCTGGTTTTACTCCTCATACCATCAGTGGTGCACCAAATCCGGGAATTCATTTTCGGGGCTCTAGACTCTGGATGACAAAAGCAAGCAGAATAATTCACAAGCTAAACCTTTGATCATTTCGTATCGTTCTGTCAGCTGTTAGAAGCATCAAAGTCGTTCCCACTGTGCCAGCTGGGCTATAGGAAGAAACACAGAGATAGCAATGCTCTGGGAAACTTTTTGGTGCCTATCCCCTGAGACATCTGAACAAAGAGATTATGAAGGATTTTATCTCTTCTGAAAGGTTCCTGAGTAACATTTGACAGTAACCTTTATGACTGCAATTGCTAGTTTTTTCCAAGAAGGCTTGTTAAAAAAACTTTACCTAAAATTTCTCCACTTCACGTCGTTATCACTATGATCATAATCACGGCTGCTAACTAGCATTTATTTATTTATTTATTTATTTATTTTTAAAGATTTATTTATTTATTTATTCGACAGAGATAGAGACAGCCAGTGAGAGAGGGAACACAAGCAGGGGAGTGGGAGAGGAAGAAGCAGGCTCAGCGCAGAAGAGCCTGATGTGGGGCTCGATCCCACAACGCTGGGATCACGCCCTGAGCCGAAGGCAGACGCTTAACCGCTGTGCCACCCAGGCGCCCCTAACTAGCATTTATTGAACTGTGGTTATTGCAAACTGCTGACCCTGAGGATACAACAGGAATAAGGCAAAGAAAATCAGGAAAAAATACAAACTTTGACAAACATGTAATGCAGATAAGGATTGAAAGAGAACACAGAGAAATGAAAACGGTTGTACATAACTAGTAGAGTCGTGTGCACATTTTTTAATGTTTTGTTTGGTCTCATAAATCTGTTTTAACCACCATTATTTTTTTTAAATCATTTAAAATTTTACACTAGGAAAATAATTTCACAATCCTAAATCGGGATATTGATCTCCGGGTTAGCATTTTGGTACATATCATTTCAGGCTTTTTTCCTTTGCTTGAACTATCTCTTTATCTAATTAAGGATATAGATATAATTTTACACATAATTACAATATCTTAATATATAATCACATATAGTTATGCATAATTTTATTTATATAATTCAATGTATAAAATATTTAATAACATACTATATAAGTACACATTCTGTTATGAAATATGCATATTTTGCTTAATATAATTTAAACAGGTTTCCATAGTATTATATAGAGATTTACCTAATTTTTACCAAAATCATTGTTTAGAACAGGGATCAGCAAAGTATAACCTGTGCATTGCCTGCATATTTTTGTAAATAAAGTTTTATTGGAACATCCTATGCTTTTTTGTTTCCTGAGTGTCTATGGTGGTTTTTGTGCTATAACTGCACAATTGACTAGTTGCAAAAGGGACTTCATGGCCCACAAGCCTAAAATATTTATTATCTGTCATTTTACAAAAAGGAAAGCCTTCAAATTTCACTGTCAGGATATTTCATAATTTCAGCAATCGTCTTTTGATTGACATTTCAATCATGTCTAATTTTCTGCAGTTATAAATATTCATATAGACTAAATGATAGTTTTATCTTGAGTTATAAATATCTTGGATGTTTATGACTTTGCGACTTTGCGAATATTTATTGTCATAGAAGTTTAAAATTTTTATATTGACATTGATGCATACATCAATCTTTTCCTTTATGATTTTTACCTTTAGTATCTTGCACAGAAAGGTGGGTGGTTCACTTTTGTTGAAATATCCAACCCAGAGCTACTTAGGGGCTGGAGGGTTTTGTTGGGTTTTTTGTTTGTTTGTTTCAGAATATCTAACCCTGAGCTGTGTTCTTTAATACTTGGATGGGTCTGTTTATCCTCTGTCCATTTACATCAGGGAAACTGCTCAAAACCAAAGCAGGCAGGGGACAGGGGCTCCCCAGGGCTCAGCTGCCCCATCCTCATTGTGCTCCAGCTGCCGGCCACTGACTTGGTCTTTCCAGGCTCTGGCTGAATGCCTTTATCTCCCTGCTAACTCCGAATTCTGACCGGCACACTGAAGCACCCAACTTGGGGCCTACCTGGCCTGGCTCTAATCCTTGGCTTCCCCAAGACTCTGCCTGAGCCCCTGCTGAACTCTCAGAGTGCTACCATCTAGGATTCCGTACTTGCTCATGCCTTCCAAACTCGGCTCACACCCTTACTTGCACCTTTTAAACTCTTGACTTGCCTTGTTTGTTGTGCAGTCACCAGCTTGGGAAGGCAAACAGAATCATTGCCCAATTAAATTCCTCTTCAAATAGTTCTCAGTGTAGTTTGTATACATGTGTATTTGTTACTAAAAAAAAAAAAAAAATCCATCGTGTAAGAAAAATCCAATTAGCCCTCTGAAGTAATGCCTGGTACCTACTTTTGAATGCCTGAATTAAATCACAGCGAGCCTCAAATACCATCCAAGAAAAGATCTGGGAGCACCAGGGAGAGAGGTGAGAAGGAGGCGTCTGTATTAATAAAATTAACCCCTACAATTAGCTGTTTTTCTTTAAGTAATCTCTACACCCAACGTGGGGCTCAAACTCATGACCCCAAGACCCAGAGTCACACACTCTACGGACTGAGCTAGCCAGGTACCCCTACAATTAGCTATTTTTTTACTGATTCAAAAGACCTAGAGGTTGACACTAGAGTATAATAATTTATAGGACAAAGTGGAATTTTCCTTAAATTTTTTAAAAATACTCTTTCTTAAAGTTTGTGAGAGTTTACTGTCACAAGTTTTATTGGTACTAAGAATCTTTCCTCATAAACTGTACAGAATTACCTTACAAAACATAAATGCATGGAATAACTATTTCTTTTTCTTTTCTTCTTTTTTTAGGGGGGAGGGGAATAGCTATTTCTAAAATGCAGAATTTATTTTCTTTTAACTTCTCTTTCATCATTTACAACTCTCTTTCATTGAACCTCTCCAGGAGGAATTTCCAATTCTCTTTGCAGACTAACAAACAACTTCAAAACACCCTGGAATTTGTGTAGAAGCATAGAGCCATTGCATTTTTTCCTGAGAGAATTTAGCTATGACTTTGATTACTTCTATTGGATTTTATTTTTTTTAAAAGATTTATTTACTTAGTGGAGAGAGAGATCGCTAGTGGGAGGACGGGCAGAGAGAGAGGGAGAGAATCTGAAGCAGACTGCCTGATGAGTGCGGAGCCTGACCTGGGGCTCGATCTTACAACCCCAAGATCATGCCCTGAGCCGAAACCAAGACTCAGATGCTCAACTGACTGAGCCACCTGGGCACCCCTATTTCTATTGAATTTTAAAGATGAAGAATAGCAAATGACAATTCCTCATTATTTTCCCACCTAACTCCAGCCCTCCTTTTCTTGCCTTTTCCTAACGTTGTGAAGTCAAAGCCTGGATTCTCCTCAATCATCTCCTTAGAAATTGTATTAATTTTCTACTGCTGTTGTAACAGAGTATCGCAAAATCGATAGCTTAAAACAGCTCAGTTTTTTTTCTCTTATGTTTCTGAAGGTCAGAAGCCCAAATTCAGGTCTTAGGGGGAACAGATCAAGAAGCCTGTAGGGCTGTGTTTGTTCTGGAGGCTCAAGGGGAGACTCTATTTCTTGTCCTTTCCATCGTCTAGAGGCTGCCTGCATCCCTTGGTTCATGGTCCCACATCACTGTGTTCTGTTTCCGTCAACATAGCTCCTTTTCGAACTCTGACCCTCCTGCCTGTCTCATAAGGATTCTGCACCTGCCCAGGTAAACCAGGGAGTGTCCAATCTTAACCTTAATCACATCTCCAAATCCATGTTGCATTGGAAGGTAAGACATTCACAGACTTCAGGGATTAGGTTATGGACATCTGGGGGGCGGACCATTATTCTGTCTCCTACAGATGGAGTTCTAACCTAGTCATCCACTTGATCTGCTTTATAATTTTGTCTAGATGAACACACTAACAGGAAAACACCATTACTATTATCTGTCTTTAAAATGAAAGTATAGGGGCACCAGGGTGGCTCAGTTGGTTAACTGCCCGACTCATAATTTCGGCTCAAGTCAGGATCTCATGGGTCATGGGATCGAGCCGGGTCATGGGATCGAGCCATGTGCTGGGCTCGGTGCTCAGCGGGGAGTCTGCTTGAGATTCTCTCCTTCTGTCCCTCCCCCCACTCTCTCTCTACAATAAATAAATAAATATTTTTTAAAAAGTAAAGTAAAACTGAAGTATAAAGACAATAGGCATGCTCATGAAAAGAGACAAAAGCAGAGATTAGGGCAAACATACTTCTGTAATGATCTATTTTCATAATTATATAACCACATATCTCTCTGCTAGTTCCCTGCTTTCGTACCTTCTCATATCTCACATGCCCAGCCTTAGCTAGGATCTCCTTTTGGGCAGTAGGAACTCCCTGTCTGCCATATTCTCTCTGCCAATATTCCAAATTTGCTTAGTCCTGGGGTAATTCTTAAGACCATTTGTAAAACTTCCAGTTGTTTTCCCTCCAGGTACCTGCTAGAATCTTACTTCTCCATTCCTCTACTCTGGCCAATAAAATGTGAATAACTTTGAGGAGTCATATATCTAGGTAGAAACTTTAAAAGATAATGCTCCCTTGTTCATGTTCTCTTTCCTTTTGCCTATCTGACCAGCAGCACTCTCTGCAGGGGGAAAAGCGGCCTCAATGGATGTAGCAACAGGAGAAATAAATCCCTGTTGTTTTGAGCCTTTGAGATTACAGGTTTGTTTGTTATTACAGCATAACCTAACCTGTCCCGAAAGAAACCAGCCCTACCATCTATTTTCTCTCCTGCTGTTCTCAGCCTGTGGTGGACCTGGTTGTTTTGTCTGACTGGCATTCCTCTGAAAACCCACCCTTTCCCCACTTTGGGTCCATGTGATCCATGGCTTTAGTGATTTCATGATGGAGAGTCAAACAATCAAACTGTCCCAGCCCCTTGGCCCCAGGGGTTAGTCCAGCCTGGGGCACCTTACCCGAACTGGGCCAGTTATATTAGGATTTGGCTGGAAAAATTGGGGAAAGAAGGGCTCTTTCTATGGGGGCTTACTAAAGCAGGGGGACTATGCTTTTGGAGCTGCCAGTGGCCATCTAGGAAAGCAGAGCCAAACAACGGAGAGAAACATGTTTTTGATGACAATTGTTTGAGACCCGGCATTTAGCTATGTCGTAAGAATCTTTAGACTTTCTTTGAGAAAGTCTCTTTCTTTGAACTTTCCTGTTATTTAAGCCAAAAGATTACCTCTAGACTCTAATCTAGTTTGAGTTGGGATTTCCATCAATTACAACTGAAAAGGCGCTGACTAAAATAGCTTGAAGCATTAATGGAGATATCAGGAAACCGTAGAAATTTTCCTTCCATTTTTTTTTTAAGATTTTATTTAATTATTTGTCAGAGAGAGAGAGAGAGAATGAAAGAATGGGCACAAGCAGGGGGTATGTCAGACAGAGAAAGAAGCAGGTTCCCTACTGAGCAAGGAGCCGGATGCGGGAACTCAATTCCAGGACCCTGGGATCATGACCTGAGCTGAAGGCAGACACTTAATGACTGAGCCACCCAGGTGCCCCTTCCTTCCACCTTTATGCTATGGAATATCTACTGAATTCTCACTGGGCTTAGCAGTCTTTTGTTTAGCTGTATTTGCTTCCTATTATATTCCTCATGGTGCTTATTTACCAAACACATTCTGTTCTCCTTAATTCCTTTCTCACTCTCCAACATGAGCTGGCCTTTCACTCCTCTGAAATCAAATTCATCTGTCTTGAGCTTCCTCCACTTTAACCCCATTCCTATGTATTTTCATCTATCCACCTCTTTCCAAAGATAACAGCATCACTCATTCCTCCGCCTGTGGCTTTCGTGTCCTGGCTTTCCTCTGATACCTCTGACTGTTCCCACGCCTCTACACCCGTGTCTTGCAGCCTGGGAACAGCTCTTCAAAGCCTCTACCTTTCTTTTCTTGCAGTACAGATCCCTGATATCTTTGGCTATAACTGCCACCCATAAGCAAACAGCTCTCAAATCTATGTATTCCGGTCTTGGCCTGCTGGATGTTTGCATTCACATGTCCCAGCTGGGAATGTTCTTCAAACTTGATGGGTCCAAAGTAAAATTTTTCTCCTCTTCCAAAATTCAAGCTCTGCGTTATTCTGGGCTATCCCAGTGACCCTGCTTGATACCCTCAGATCCAGTTTGTTGTTATATCCTGTCCGTATCACCTTGCAGTGCCCCACCAAACTATACCCTCCTTACTACAAACACAGCTACTAGTTCTGACTTTATTACCCGGTTTTTGGACTCATGCAATCACTGCCTCAGTTTCCCTTACGTGATCAGACACCAGAAAGCCAGAAACAAAATGATGTCAAAAAATACATGTTAAAGTAGGTTTTAGGTTGCTACTTCTTGTTCAGGTACCTACATCAGTTCAGGACTCTCAGTTGAATGCCTGCTAGAGATCTGTTATTCACGAATTGGGGCTCAGTATTTCCTATTCACGATGATATCCTTGGCGCACTTGGAAATAGTACATCTTATGCTCAGCGAACATTGCTGCAAAATTCTTTTGTAGTCCTCATGGCTCCACTGCAAATGTCAAACATGCTCTTGTGAAAGGTTTCCAGAACACATGCAGTATCACTGTTTTCTTAGAGCGTTCTCCCAGCCTTGTCCCAGACTCTTTGATCTTCTTGTTCCACTACCATCCTTTTGTATCAGAGCCTAAAAATATGCAACATTATATAAGCCTCAAATATAAATACATAAACCTGGAAGAATCAACCCCGACAGCAATAATCCACCCAGCCTCCACCCTGTCTTCTTTCTAGCTCGTTCTCTGCAGAAGACGCTTCCAGCTCCTTTCCTGAAGGGCAGCAAGGATCACATTACCCTTCAGTTTACTTGCTCACGCTAACTCCAGGACCCAACACAGATTGATTTGCCTGGTGTCTCAGGCCATTTGGACTACTAAAACAAGATACCATAAATCGGGTAGCTTATAAACAACAGAGATTTATTTCTCATAGTTCTGGAGGCTGGGAAGGATCAAGGATTTCACAGGGTCGGTTTCTTCTGAGGCCTCTGTCCTTGATTTGCAGATGGCCATCTTCTACCTCTGTGTTCACATGGTCTTTCCTATATGTGTCTGTGTCCAGATTTCCTCTCCTTGTAAGGCCATTAATCACATTGGATTAGGGCCCATCTTAAAGACCTCATTTTAACTTAATTACTTCGTTGATGAGTACTCACCAATATGCTGATTTTTAAAAAGTAGATTTGGCTTAAATAGGCAGAGATAGGGGATGCTGTAAGGATGTGATCTTGTGAGCAAAGTCCAGGGGCAAGGAAACTTCAGGGAATGCTGTGTGGCCAGTTTGGCTGGCTAGAGAACCAGGTGACAGATGGATAGGCTGTATTAACGGTCCCCCCCCCCCAATTTATATGTTGAAGTCCTAATCCCTGGTACCTCAGGCTGTAACTGTATTTGGAAATAAGTTATTTTTTAGTTTATTTATTTATTAGAGGGAGAGACCATGCACAGGGAGGAGGAGCAGAGGGAGAGGGAGAAGCAGACTCCCCACTGAGCAGGGAGCCAGGGGTGCGGGGCTAGATCACAAGACCCTGGGATCATGACCTGAGCCGAAGGCAGACGCTTAACCCACTGAGTCACCCAGATGCCCCTGGAGATAAGTTCTTTACAGAGGTAATTGCAGACAGCCCCTTCTCTGCTGTCCTACCCACGGCTTCCTTGTGGTGTATTCAATAAACTTCAATCTCCTTAGGGGTGCCTGAGTGGCTCAGTCGTTAAGCATCTGCCTTTGGCTCAGGGCCTGATCCCGGTGTTCTGAGCCCCACATCAGGCTCCTCCGCTGGGAGCCTGCTTCTTCCTCTCCCACTCCCCCTGCTTGTGTTCCCTCTCTCGCTGGCTGTCTCTCTCTCTGTCAAATAAATAAATAAAATCTTTAAAAAAAATAAAATAAAAAATAAACTTCTATCTCCTTAAAAAATAACTAACTAAATAAAGAGGTAATTAAGTTAAAGTGAGGTCTTTAAGGTGGGCCCCAATCCTGATCCTAGCTATCCTTCATGAAGTCTTTGCAAACACTGAATTAGTTAATACCGAACCATTACTACTACCGAAAATACAGGGTTACGTTCCTGTAAGCCTCTGGTCACCACATTTTCGTCAGCTGATTAATATATAATCTTCTTTAATGTGTGTTTCTGTTTAAAGGTGTTTCATTTAATATACATTGTTGATTCATTAAATTTGAACTCACAGCCATCAGCACTGTAACCCACGCCTGAACAAAGCTCGTGGAACACACGTGTCTGTTTCTGTAGGGCACATCACAGCCTTCTCATGCTGGGGAACACGAGGCAGCACTTCACCACTATGCTTGGGGGCCATTTTAAGGGCAAAATCACCAAGAAAAATCACAAAAATGCAAAAACGTGGCCCAAAATAGACCTAAAGATTACTTGTTTACAGCAGGGCGGAAGCAAGAAGGCAAAGTATCACCGTGTTTCAACTCAGCTAGGAACATGCCCGTCAGATGAGTCAAATTGTTCATTTCACTGCACAGGTTCACGAATTACTGCAAAAGTTCTGTGAGTATTCATTCGGGGATTACAAATTCTAGCAAGTAGATGAATTCACAAATATGGGATCTGTAAATAATGATGATCCACTGTGCTATTAATTTCATTTTATAGATAAAGAAACTAAGACCCAAAGTGGTTAAAATCTTACACAAAGTTAGAGTTTGTGAAATTGGTACAGCCAAGATTCAAATTCTGCTTTGTAGAAGAGGGAGATATTTTTCACCTATCCTGCATCAGGATAGGATAAAGAGAGTTGAAGAAATCAGTCAAGCACACTAACAGGGAGGATGCAAATAGCAAAGAGCCTTTACAAAGACTTGCCAATTACAGGAAGCACGCTTTCTGGGAATGGTGAAAGATAGTAGTGATGAGCACTTTCACACTTTAAACAAAGATGATGGTTGTTAGAAGTACAGCACTAATATATTCACCTGATGGCCCTGGAGCCCAACGGACCAAAATCCATAGCCTTCATTTCTGCAGAGTTTGTCAACTTCTCGATGCAATTCTGCTTAAAAAAATGAAAGAACATTCACACCCAGGCATTATGAGATATACAAAAGCATAATCGGGGCCATATTATAATAGAGCAATTCAAGCAATTCGTTGTCAAGTCTATAAAGGAGGTTTCATGAACCAAAAGCTTACTATATCACAGTAAGCCATTTTTTAAAAAAGCATGTATTCATCCAAAAAAAAAAAAATCTATCAAGCTGCCACCATGTACTGAATGTTAGGTTAGGTACTCAACATCAGTGGTCAGTATGAAATTGGTCCTGCCTTGGTCACATTCACAGCATAGTACCCAAGATGTGTACAGAATAATTGTGTGTGCCCATGTGTTTGAACTCCTTGGCAGTTCTTTTTTTTTTTTTTTAAGATTTTATTTATTTATTTGACAGAGATAGAGACAGCCGGCGAGAGAGGTAACACAAACAGGGGGAGTGGGAGAGGAAGAAGCAGGCTCATAGCAGAGGAGCCTGATGTGGGACTCGATCCCAGAACACCGGGATCATGCCCTGAGCCAAAGGGAGACGCTTAACGACTGAGACACCCAGGCGCCCCTCCTTGGCAGTTCTTATCCATTTCCCTCTCCCTCCATACCTAATGCGTCTGTAGATACGTGCAGCTGAGAGCCTCCCAGGAGAACTCAAACCAGATTCAAACCCTTAGGGCTGAGATACATACAACAAATGGGCTGATCTGGGGGTGGCAGAAGTCAAATTACAAAGCAATTTCAAGACACCTGAGAGGCAAAAAGGAGTCAGGGATGGTAAGTGAGTGCAATAAAGGATTCTGGGAATCCCAGGGAAATGGTGGCTTGGGCCACTTGAGAAGGACTCTTTCTCGAACCTGTCTTCACTGAGCCACCACATGTTCCTGATTTTCTTCCGGTGTCACTCCCCCTTGTGGAACTCACCTCCTCTTTCCAGCCTCTTTATAAGAGTGAGTCCTCAAGTTTCTTTCCTTTTGCATCTCTTCTTACTCCCTAAGTGATCTCATCCAATCTCTGGTTTTAAATTCAGTCAAGGCACCAACAGGAAATAGATGGCACACTCGAATTAAGTTAATTCTAGGGGGGCCCACTAAAGGACTGTTTATAAAAGTGTAAGGGTATCAGTACTCTAGTGAGTACTAGTGAGGGGAGGAGCTGTCCCCAACCATGGCCCTGCAGGGGTGAAGGCAGGAAGCAGTTATTGCATCTGGAGAGAGACAGATGTGTGCAGACCTGCCCGACAGGGGCCGTGAATTTTCTTGGAGGGACTCAGGCAACTGAGGGGGAAGTGCACGGTGGGAGCTGGGGGAATAAACTATCCCATCTTACTCTCCTCCCTTCTGATCTGAATCCAGCCAGAAACCAGAAGGTTGGAGTCCATCCACTTAATCCATACTGTTTAGTCTGTACGGAAGCAGAGAGAAGGGTAGAGAGGCAAGGAGGGAGAATTTGGAAGGCCTACAAAGATATCCAGCACACTATTAAACTTGGTTCTCCAAGTTTGTATAGCTCCAACCCTAACCTTTGGAGTTGAGTCACAATGGCCCATTTGGACATCTTCACCTGAATTTTCATTTGATTTTCCCCTGCCGCAGCCTGGTCCCCTCCTAGCCCATTCCTTTCCCACTCCCCTCCAGTTTTACGACCATTCACTTGGTTGCTTAGGCCCCAACCTAGTTTTCATCCCTGCATCGTTTATTTCTCTTACAGCCAGTCCATGAGCAAGTTCTAGCAGCCCCACTTTGAACAAGTGTCCAGAATCTGGATACTTCTCCTCACCTCCCCTGCTTCCATCCAAGTTCAAAGCCACATCGTCTCTTGCTCGTATGATGGCGGTAGACTACTAACTGGGTTCCCCACTCTTATTCCCACTAGGGTCTATTCTACTTTTGGACCCACAGTCAGTGTCTAACCCTGCACCGTGTTTACATTTCCTTCCTAGCAACTGTCTCCACTTAAATGCCTGTTACATGTTTATTCCTTTATCTGTTTCTCATTTTTTCATTTATCCATTTCTCATTTTCTCCATTAAAGTGTAGGCTTCACGAAGGCAGGGATCTTCTTGTCTACTGAGTCGTCCCCTCATTGAATAGACTATTTCATGGATGAAAAAATGGAAAATGCTTCTGTGGAAGATACTGCGAAGAGAATGAGAAGACACACCGCAGACTGGGAGAAAATGTTTGCAAAAGACACATCTGATAAAAACAAAACAAAACAAAACAAAAAAAACCCTATTATCCAAAATATGCATAGAACCTTTAAATTTCAACAATAAGAAAAACAAATAACTTGATTTAAAAAGTGGGCAAAAGTCCTGAACAGACTGTATCACCAAAGAAGATATATAGACATTTTCCCCATTCTCCATCATGGTGCAGGATCAGGATGAAAAAAGAGAACCCCACATGCGAACTCTGCAGCCACGAACTGACACAAGGTCTGTGTTGAGCGAGTGGAGACAGACTGATCCTGGCAGTCAAGGCACTGGAGCACCGCACAGGCCAGACTCCTGTGTTCTCCAAAGCTAGATACACCGTCAGAACCTTGGGCATCAGGAGAAATGAAAAGATTGCACGGTGCATGTGGCCAATGCAAAAGAAATTCCAGAGAAAGGTCTAATAAGTGTATGAGTTAAGAAAAGTAACTTCTCGGATGCTGGAAACTTTGGTTTGGGGTTCCAAGAACACGTTGATCTGGGAATCAAGTATGACCCAAGCTTTGGTATCCACGGCCTGGACCCCTACGTGGTACTGAGTAGGCCAGGTTTCAACATGGCTGATGACAAGCACAGGACAAGGTGCATTGGGACCAAACAGAATTAGCGAAGAGGAGGCTTTGTGTCGATTCCAGCAGAAGTATGATGGGATCAACCTTCCTGGCAAATAAATGCCTATTTCTATCCAAAAGGCCTGTAACATTTTTTCAATGAAAAGAAAAAAAAGAAGATAGACAGATGGCAGATAAGCATATGAAAAGATGTTGAACATCATATGTCAATAGGGAATTACAAATTAAAGCAAGGTATCATGGGGCACCGGGGTGGCTCAGTTGGTTAAGTGTCTGACTCTTGGTTTCAGTTCAGGTCATGATCTCAGGATTGTGAGATCCAGCCCTGCCTCAGGCTTTGTGCTCGGAGGAGTGTCTGCTTGAGATTCTCTCTCCCTCTGCCCCTCCCCCCCCCACTCTCTCTCTCTAAAATAAAATACAACAACAACAAAATGAGATATCACTACATGCCCATCAGAATGGCCAAACTCCAGATGTTGAAAGGGATGTGCAGCAACAAGAACTCTCATAATTCCAGGTAAGAATGCAAAATGGTACAGCCACTTTGGGAGACAATTTAGTTGTTTCTAACAAAACTGAATATACTCTCACCATATGATCCAGCCATTGTGCTCCTTCAAATTTGCCCAAATGATTCAAAACTTAAGTCCACATGAAACTTGCACACAGATGTTTATAGCAGTTTTAGTCATAATTGCCAAAACCTGGGAGTAACCAAAATATCCTTCAGTAGGTAAATGCATAAATCAACTGTGGTACATGTAGACAATGGGAATTAATCAGTACTAAAAAAAAAAAAAGAGCGATCAAGCCATGAAAAAATATGGAAGAAACTTAAATGTGTATTACTAAATGAAAGAAGCCAATTTGAAAACACAATATACTGTATGATTCCAGCTGTATGACACTCTGGAAATGGCTAAACTATGGAGATAATGAAAGGATCATAAAAAAAAAATGGGGTGGGGAGGAAGGGATGAATAGGTAGCATACAGAAGATTTTTAGGGCAGTGAAACTATTTTGTATGATACTATAATGGTGGGTATGTGCCAATATACATTTGTCAACACTCAGAGAATGTCTAACACCAAGTGCGAACCCTCATGTAAACTATGGATTTGGGGTCATCATGTAGGTTCAATGATGGCAACAAATTTACCCTTCCAGTTTGTGATGTCGACAGTGGGAGAGACTGTGCATGTGCTGAGGGAGGAAATATATGGGAACTCTCTGTACTTTCTGCTCAATCTTGCTAAGATCCTAAAACTGCTCTAAAAATAAAGTCTATTTCAAATAACAAGAGTGTGTATAGAGACCCTAAAGAAAGTAATCAGAACCTTGAAAAAATCCTGGTTTGGTACTCATGTAAGAATGCAGTACGTAGTGGGGACATGGAAGGTGGAGATGGCAAGGGACTGCTCCTGCAGCTCCAAATAGAAAGATCATAGCTCATTAGTCCAGCTTGGGTTACAAACCTACTTCAGGACTTACTCAGGGGAATGGGCTACAACAAAGGCTGTCAGATTCGCTTGGCAGGGCCTAGGCCAATCAGTCAGTGCACACCAGTGGGGCCATCCCCAAGGCTGAAATCCGAATACACATCCCTATATGTTGTTATATAACCACTGCTGGAATCCCCCAAGTACCTGTCTATTGCCCATTACCTTGGCCCATGCCATGTCCCCTGGACCTCTGTGGCTTCTCCAACTACTAAAAGAGAAGCTCCACATCCCAGCTGCAGCTGACTTGTGATTTGATCAATTAGGCTACCTTGTAACAGTTGTTAAATATTTTGACCAGGACCAGCTTCATGAGTGTGCAACCTGTGCAACCAAAAAGGTCTTATGCTTAGTTTAATGCTTGATTGTCACCATCTTCAAAATTTTTTTTAAAGACTTTTTTATTTGAGAGAGAGAGAGAGCAGAGGGGAGAGGCAGAGGGAGAAGGAGGAAGAGTCTTAAGCAGACTGTGCAGAGTGCAGAGCCAGACCCAGGACTAGATTTCACAAACTTGAAATCAACCTGAGCCAAAACCAAGAGTCGGATGCTCAACCACTGAGCCACTCAGGCGCCCCGCCATCTTGAAATTCTTAATAAATTTTGAACAAGGGCCTTGCATTTTCATTTTCACTGGGCCTCAAGAATTATGCAGTCTGTTTTGATTTGCCTTTCATCCCTAGAAATGGGGTATTATGATTACATGATTGAAATAGGGGGAAAGCTAGAACAGAGCAGAAGTAAATGCTGGACACACTAAATTTAAATGTCACTGAACATGTACATTTGCAATGTGAGGGATAAATGAAGTCCTTGGGACAGTTCAAGGGAGGAGGCTCTTAGAAGTAATAAGCCCTTAGGGCACCTGGGTGGTGCAGTCAGTTAAGCAACCAACTCTTGGTTTTGGCTCTGGTCTGATCTCAGGGTCATGATCTTAGGGTCATGACCTCAGAGGCGTGAGATCAAGCCCTAGTTTGGGCTCAGGGCAGAGCCTGCTTGGGACTCTCTCTCACTCTCTCTCTGCTTCTCCCCTCCTCGCTCGCTCTCTCTCTAAAATAAATAAATAAATCTTTAAAGAAGAAGGAGAAGAAGGAGGAGGAGAAAAAGAAGAGGAAGTAGTAGTAATAAGCTCAAATACAAAGCTCTAAAAAATACTTTCGGAAATCAGGAGGATGGTTGGGGTGGGATTGAATGGGAAAGGGCATATGGGAATGGAATAGGTTGATAGTGGTGTTTTGTATCCTGATAGAAATTTATATGCATTTTCAAAACTCAGCAAATGTACATTTAAGACTTGTACATTTCATTGTTTATAAATGCTATATCAAAAGAAATATTGAACTATAGTTAATGATATGCATGATGAGGGGCGCCTGGGTGGCTCAGTCGTTAAGCGTCTGCCTTCAGCTCAGGGCGTGATCCTGGCTNGTTAAGCGTCTGCCTTCAGCTCAGGGCGTGATCCTGGCTTTCTGGGATCGAGCCCCACATCAGGCTCCTCTGCTGGGAGTCTGCTTCTTCCTCTCCCACTCCCCCTGCTTGTGTTCCTTCTCTTGCTGGCTGTCTCTCTCTCTGTCAAATAAATAAATAAAATCTTTTTAAAAAATGATATGCATGATGAAATTTTTAGGGGTCAGTATACTCATGCCTGTGATTTTGATGTTTGAATGCATCAAAAAATAGATGGTTTAAGGTATGGACAAGAGGATGGATATATGGATGGATACATGGATGGATGGATGGATGGATGGATGGATGGATGGATGGATAGATGAATGTGATAAGGCCAGTAGAGTAGAATGGTCATGACTCTGGGTGATGAATATATAGGTGGCCACTGTAAAATTCTTTCAACTTCCTATGTCTGAAATTTTTCATATTAAAATGCTGAGGAAAAATACTTTCAGAAGAAATGGGCGGCTTCCATTTGTTTTTTGAGGTTTACTAGGGCCCCACATTTTTATGGACTTGACAGTTATTGTGAGACAGAGTGCCTAAGCGAGTAGCTGAATTGTGTTTTGCTTAAATTAAAAACTCAAAAGATGCTCTTTTCAGATCTCACAATCTTAATAAGTTTATGAAGAGTGTTTGTAAATGGAAGCTTGCTTGTGCTCCTCTTAAAGCCATTTAGTGCCTGTATGAGCCTAAGAATTCGAAGTCCTCAGAATGATCTCTAATGCATGGAGTGTACGCTCGCAGCAGTGTTTTTCCTCTTTTCTTGACGTCAGTTGCCATTTGTAAGGGTTGCCAAGGTAATGACCAGACACATCTAAAGACGAGCCTACAAGAAAGGACAGCATACTTATTTTTTTCCCTTTTAGCATCAAATATATTTAAAATTCATAACACATTCAGTTTGATGAAATCCTACTTCACAGAGAACCAAACTTCACAGTACGGAAAAGAACTCTCCCTTGTCCTTGCAGCTCTGCCTTGAAAGACTGGATTTGTTCAAAAATTGCACGTAGACATTTATATATGCCACAGGTTTTTTTTCCCTTGGAAAAAAATGTGAGGTGTGGTTGTATTTCATAAAATCATCTTGGTAAAGTCAGTAGAAAGATCTAGTTTGCCTCAAAGGCGGGCATGGGAAAAATTGGGATCTGTTCAAAAAGGGAATATTTCATGTTCTTTGCAAAGTACTTTATTTTTTTAAATTTCTTAAGAAATAATACTTGGGATTATCAATCAACAGGATTAATCAATATATTTCTGGTGGGATAGACCTGTCATATCACAGTATTTCCAAGTTTTCTATCAATACGAGTGTAAATTTTACAACTTTACACATTGACAAATATGTTTTCATTTTGTGGGAGCAATAAGTAAACCATTCTGGATTGAGGAGAAACCCCATCACAGCTGAGCTGAATTTCATTCTGTTTTGAAATGCACTCGATCTAATATTAGAAAATCAAGCCCTCCCCTGCACTTCAATATTCTATTTCTGTTGGTGGCTCTTTCATTTCAAAATAAGTTCTTACTATTGTATACTCTTGAGTATGTATGTTTTGGTGTCATTGAAATTCATTTATTTACATTTCAGGTGAAATTAAAAACATGGAGCGAACGTTGTTTTCTACGGAAATCCTTTGCAAAATGCAGAAGTCGTTTTATGTCTGAACAAACATTTTAAAAATGTTTATATGAGATACAGAGACTTTTTGTTCTTGAGCATGCTTGCCTCGAGGATGCCAACCATACAGGATCAGAAATATATCTTGTCCTCAAACACCCTTGGATTCTCTTAATAGCCCATTGTGAATTTGATGATCAAATATATTTACCTTTTTGGGGGGAATATTTTCTATTTTCAGCCTGAACCACTTCTTGAGAAGATTCCATAAACTTGTAGCAACTACGTCCGATTGCAGTGTACCTCTTTTCAAGCTTCAGATCATGTGCCCTTTTGTTATGGAATTTGATGGAAAATTCTGTCTCCGTTCACGTGGTGCGCTCCTTCCCTCACTTCACAGGGCTGAGTCATACTGCCTCCCTGAGGTCTCCACCACAGGCCCAGGACTCAGAGTCCAAACCCCTGGAGGTCGTTCTCTTGCCTTTGGTCATTTTGGGATTTCTGCTTTGGAGCTTCCCCAGCTCTGTTATGTCCTCCTTGAGAGTAAACACCATTCCACGCAGTGTGCAAATGGATTTCAGTTTGATTCTTAAAACAAATGAGTAGATTAATAAACACTGAATGGTAATGTCTTCCTGGGGGGGGAGACCGCTGGTGTGGGAAATGGGGAGGGGAAAAGTACAATTTGAAATACCTACTGGGTTGTGTTAAGTGTTCTCAAATTTTCTGAACCTATATTTTGCTTGGATTTTTTTTTTTTAAGATTTTATTTATTTGAGACAGAGNAAATACCTACTGGGTTGTGTTAAGTGTTCTCAAATTTTCTGAACCTATATTTTGCTTGGATTTTTTTTTTTTTAAGATTTTATTTATTTGAGACAGAGCGTGCACGCTCGAGCAAGGGGGCAGGACAGAGCAAGAGGGAGACGCAGACTCCCCAGGGAGGCCGGTGTGGGGCTCAGTCCCAGGACCCTGAGATCATGACCTGAGCCAAACGCAGACGCTTAACCGACTGAGCCACCCAGGCAGCCTGTTTTCCTTGAATTTTAAGGGTAAGAAACATCCGTAAGTGAATCCCTTACGGTCAACTCTGTGACAGTTCATCAGTCAGTGATTATCGATGGCGCCCCTGCTTTCATGCCTGCACCGCACTGGGACACTACAGTATTTGTGCCTCCCTGGGATTTCCCCAAGGATCAGGCTTCCGAGGCCACATCAAGAAAAGCTGTACGACGCTCGCTCCGATGCAGGCACGGTCCGCCCCTCCCTAAGTTCCTATCCCTCACAGATTCGTTCTGGCTCCGGGCTCTTTTTTCTAGGTCTTCTTGCAGTGACCCGCTCAGACCTCCTGTCTTGTTTCACCAGCACCGGCTCTGCACCTCCACAGCCCACTTGCGGGGTTTGCTGCACTCTCGCAGGCTTTCCCACTAAGAGAGCCTCTTCCCACTTGCCCCAGACTCCTGCTTCTCCCTCTGCCCCTCACCCTGCTCGTGCTCGCTCTCACTCTCTTCCTCTCCCTCTCAAATAAGTAAGTAAGTAAATAAATAAATAAATGTTAAAAAAAAAAAGTAGAGGGAGAGTTCCTGAGCAGAACTCAGAGCGTTAATACCGGAGGCAGTGGAGTTGAGCGCCATGTGACCAAGGGCAAGTTAACAATTATGAATCTATTCTCTAGTCAGGAAAATAGAGGTGATATTCTTCACTTCTTGAACTATTGGAGGGATTAAATAAGATCATATACAGAAAGAATCTTATGCATAATGGGCTTTTAAAAAGATGGTAGCCATTATTTTTTTAAGATTTTGTTTATTTATTTGTCAGAGAGAGTGAGCACAAGCAGGGGGAGCAGCAGGCAGAGGGGGAAGCAGACTCCCTGCTGAGCAAGGAGCCCCATGCGGGACTCATGACCTGAGCCTAAGGCAGACACTTAACTGCTTAACCAACTGAGCCACCCAGGCATCCCAAGATGGTAGCCATTATTATTTTGAGATTATTTCTGAATTATTGTGCATACTATTTGTGTGGAAGCCTGAGCCTGGGTTTAAAAACAGTAATAGAAGAGCGACAAGGAAATAAATCCGTTTGGTCCACAGAAGTTTAAAGTGAAAATGAAGAAATGGCCCATAGCCACTCTATTTATCTAAGCTTATCATTTTTATGCATACTCATTCAGCAACATGTATAAAATGCTTTCTACCCCCCAGGCGTTGTCCTGGCAATAGATAGCTTGAGTAGATGTTCCTCTCCTCCAGGGACTCGCAATCTAGCCAAAAAGAGAAATATGTAAATAACCGTTTAGCGATATGTGACAAAATTGAAAGGGTCATATTGCTGTGAGAAGCCCTTGACTCTGCCTAGAAAGGTCTGGAAAGACCAAATCCCTGTTTTCAGTTCCCTGTAGAAGCACTGAGGTAAAGAGGAAAGCTTTTACATTGTTGATCTACCCAGGGTTGAAAACTGGCGACTTATGGGCCCTATTATTTTTTTAAGATTTTATTTATTTGACAGAGACTCAGCGAGAGAGGGAACACAAGCAGAGGGAGAGGGAGAAGCAGGCTTCCTGCTGAGCAAGGAGCCAATGCAGGGCTTGATCCCAGGACCCCGGGGTTCATGACCTGAGCTGAAGGCAGCCGCTTAATGACTGAGCCACGCAAGCGCCCCACTTATGGGCCATATTAGGACCACAAACTTGTTTTTGTTTTTTGTTTAAGATTTATTTATTTATTTTTAGAGAGAGTTAGAAAGAGACTGTGTGCATGCGCGCGCCCGTGGTGGGGGAGGGGCAGAGGGCGAAGCGGAATCCCAAGCAGACTCCCTGCTGAGCGCGGAGCCCAATGTGGGCTGCTATCAAGACCCTGAGATCATGGCCTGAGCCTAAATCAAAAGCTGGACGCTTAACCGACTGAGCCACCCAGGGACCCCGGTGCATACAGGGTTTTAAAAATCAAGATTGTCTCATATAAAAGTCCAGAAATTGGATTTTCTGAAAAATTACGAAATGTGGAAAGTTTGGACCCACATGAACTAGATCTGGACTAGCTGCTTTCAGTTTGTTTTATAACCAAACTACGTGACCCGTCTGTTCGGCCTACTCAGCCTCCGTAGGCATTTGAGATTTCAGTGTTTCAACCAGGACCACTTGGGGCCAAATCCCACTTTCCCCACTAACTAATGGTATTGCCTTCAACAGTTGACTCTCCATTACCTGTCCCTTAAATGGGATCCATACCACCACCTTTTCGTCTTAGAAAGTGGATTCTAGACGAGCATGGATTTGAGCAGCGTTTTTCAAAATGTGGTCGGCAAACACTCTTTGTCAGTATCACCAATAATAGTGCTTCGAAAAATTTACCTGCAGTGAGTCACCGGGAATTCTGTAGACTGTGTCCTTTCAAAGTCTTAGAGCTGTGTCACCTAGCACAATCCAGTACAGCAGTCACTAATTATGTGTGACTCGAAATTTAAATTAATTAAAATTTAGTTCCTCAGTCACACTAGTCTCATTTCAGGTGCTTCCTAGCCATATTGGCCACTTGACTGGACAGTGCAACTGTAAGAACATTTTCTTCACCACGGAAAGTTCTATTAGATAGTGCTGTAGACAACATTGTCTAATAAGTCTACCTGCGATCACCCGATTATCTCGGGGATGTAGTTTTGTTTGCTCTCTTATGTTTTATTAATTAGGGCTCCACGTCTTTAACAGTAGGTGTTAATGGTGAACAAACTGATGGTTGCCAGAGGGGAGTGGGGTGGGGTATGAGCAAAATGGGTGAAGGGGTGTGGGAGGTACAGGCTTCCAGTTATAGAATGAATAAATCCCAGGGATAAAAGGTACAGCATAGGGAATATAGTGAATAGTATTGAAATAGTGTTGTGTGGCGACAGATGGTAGCCACACTTGTGGGGAGCACAGCATAACATACAGACTTGTCAAATCACTATGTTGTACACTTGAAATTAATATAACATTTTGTATCAACTATATTTCAAAAAAAAAAAACCTCAAGAAAGTAGATAGTGTCTAGAAGATTGTTACATTGCAAGTTATTTTTGTCCCATAGAGATACAAATGATTTATGTCCAATAGAAAATAACCCTAAATGTTTGGTTTTATTGCCCTGGGAAACATTAGTCAGTTTTCTATTCTGTATCTTTGCAATCTTGTCCAGCATGCTTTTCTTCCACCTGTGAGACACACACGCGCTCACACACACACACACACAATCTGTATTCTCTCCTTTGAACTAGTTGGTTCCCTCATAAAGAGGTGAATAAATCTTCCACATTATAAGTTTATGTAGAGATCCTGTTTCTAACTTTAAAAAAATTGTACTTTGACAGGGTCAAACTTTAAATTTATACTCGGGCAAATCACTTAACCTACAAAGCCTCAGTTTGCTCATTTATAAAATGAGGAATAATTTTTCAAAAACAGGGACTTTCCTCATTGGGTTCTTGAGACTTACGTGGGATAATGAATACGAGACAGTATAGTTCTTGGCATGTAAAAATGGCTAGATGAACGTTAGGTATGATAGCTATTATTTCAGAAGGCTCTATATCAACAGTATTTCTAGTTGTCTACGCATCTCCATTCGTACTTTCATGTGGTTCCATTCAGATGCTGGAAGTTCCAAATGTATTCTGGTCACAACGCCTGTATCTCCCAACTCTGGCTTCACTCCATGTGCACTCAGCACCTTTTCATCCTTTGTGCAGCCATGGGAGAAGTTTTCTGGCCCATATCTGGCTTCAAATTGTGAAAGAAAGTCTCCAGGCTGAGAACAACTACAAATCCGGTGCCCTGCTCCGTTCTCCCTCCGCCTTCTCTACTCCTTCCTGCCAGCAGAAGTCACTGACTCCCTGCTTCCTGCCTCGCACTATAAACACTTCTTCCAGCTGCTGCCTGCATTCACTCAAGGTTTAACTATTTAGTTGCTAACGACCCTTTCTCCAGAGCAATGCGCACCCAACAGTCTTATCTTCTAGGTTGGGGAATTGTTCACAGAATTTCTCTCCCCTTCCCCTTAACTCTCCTTATGCATTCTACCACGACCATTTGTACCAGTCGTCTATAAAAGTAAATTTTGTTGTTAATTCTGGGAATGATGCCAAAAATAATTCTCTTACAGCTCAGTTTATCGAGGATCTTCAATGTGTGTAACACTGTAATTTATCTATCCTGTAAGGAACTACGCAAAAAGGAAAAGAGAGGATGATTTTTGTTCTCTATTTTTCAAAGTTTATGCAAGCAGGTTAAGAAAACTCAATCTAGAGTATAACTTGACAGGGTCTTGGCATAGAAGCACAGTTCAGATCTGCGATAAAGATAATAAAGACAGTGTTGAGTTAGAGAGAGAATAAAATGATGTCCAGGAGAGATCAGCAGACAACTCAAACAGAGCTTTATAGAGCAGCCTTCCAGGCCCAAAGGGGTTTAACTCTCAGCTTTATGGGGGCAAGACATTGGAATGACATTAGAATCTTATGAGAAAGTTTGCTCATATATCTGCAAATTGGAGTGTAGTATGTTTTCTCTTCAGTGATACTGGGGTGGAGAGAGGCAAGGAAAGCTTGAATTCAGTTTGAAGTCAAATACTCACATCCTGCCTTTGACTCACAGCACCTCGAGTTACCACTTAGTTTCATCACAGAACTTATATTCTGCTTACATTTTGAGTTGCATCTGAAAATAAATTGTCCTCAAGGCATTGTCAAATGGCAATACTTCTTATTAGAATGTTAATAATATGGAACAATATCTAGGTGTTACATCAATTCCAGTTGTATCGACCTCAGTTCTGCATTTCCCACCTGTAAAACCTGGGGCAAGTCACTTAGCCTCCCTGTGCTTGCTTTCCTCATCTGTGAAATGGGCATAATAATAGTAACTACCCGATGTGATCGTTGTGAGGATTAAATGAATCATCACACGAGGAGCCCTTTAGAGTAGTGTCTGCTACATTGTTAAGTTCTCGGTGTTAACAGTCCTATTAATTTTATTGTTATTATTTTTATTATTAAGTCGTTTTACCTGAAATCACTCAGTGTGCTAATATTGTGACATTTAAACATTTATACAGAAGTTAGCATACTGTAAATATGAATGAGGGTATTCAATATCAGACTGTCATACTGGGTAACAGCGGTGGAGTCAGTCTGACGTGTTTAAATGGAGAAGCAAAGCTTGAAGGGGTAAGAACAATTCCATTATTATTAGATGTGACTATCCTAAAGCCTTTTCTTTAGTAAGAACCAAGAAAGTTCAGGGCGCCTTGGTGGCTCAGTCAGTGGTGAAGTGTCTGCCTTCAGCTCAGGTCATGATCCCAGGGTCCTGGGATCCAGCCCCGCATCAGGCCCCCCAATGGCCCCACATCGCCCCCCATTGCCTCCCAATGCCCCCCCCATCATCCCCTAGGGCTCCCTGCTGGCAGTAGGCTCCCTGCTCAGCAGGGAGTCTGCTTCACTCTTTCCCTCTGCCCCTCCCCCTGCTCGTTCTCTCTCTCTCCCTCTCTCTCTCTCTCAAATAAATAAATAAAATCTTAAAAAAAAAAAAAAAAGAACCAAGAAATTTTCTAAACCAAATGCTGAACTCTATGTATTCATATGTTAGGAGTGCCTCAACAGAATACCACAGACTGGGAAGTTTAAACAACAGAATTTTCCCCCCCACAGTTCTGAAGCATGGAAGTCCAAGATCAAGGTGCTGGCAGCGCGGGTTTCTGGTGAGACCGCTTGTTGGCTTCTAGATGGCCACCCCTTTGCTGTTTCCTCACCTAACCTTTCTGCCGTGCACACACACTCCTGTAGTCTCTTTACCTTCTTACAAGGACTCTAGTCCTATTGGATTAGGACCCCACCCTTATGACCTCAGTTAGCCTTAATTACTTCCTTAAAGGTCCTATCTCCAAACCTGTCTCACTGAGGGTGAGGGCTTCAACATAAGAATGGGAGGAAAGGGGTGTCACAAGTCACTTGGCAACACTCTGCCTCAGTCCCTTGCTTTGAAATTTTAAGGTCTCCTCGCTGTCTTCAGAGATGATCCAGCCTAAATCATGATGCCTGAGGGTTACTTCCCACCAGGCTTCCCCATAAGCTCCTTCAATGCCTTAAGCAAAATGCATCATCATTGTTTTGCTTGAGGTATATTCCTTTTCGTCTGTACTCCTGTAGCTCCCTGCTCCTAAAATGCCCTTCTCCATCCCTGTATGTCCCAGTCACACCTACATCTCAGAATCCAGCCTATATGCAGCTTCTGACGGGAAGCCCATCCCGATCCTCCCTGAGGGAAATCCTTTTTTCTTAGCTGAGCTCTCAAAGCAGGGAGTCTCTCTTTCTTAACTTTACATATACTCCATATTCTATCAGTCCTTGCCTCTGTTTGTCCGAATTCCTTGAAGGCCAGGTAGTTCTGATTCATCTGCCATAACCCTTTCTCAGTACAGGGCCTTATTCTACGTAGATGCTACCAAAAAATGTGGTGAATTAAATGTGGGTTGCATGCCAATGACAACCAGGTAGGGGTAGACAGGGCATGAAGGATCAGGAAGAATAAACACCAAACTTGAGCTGTGGTTATCCACAAAGGAGTGGAATTTCAGATGTCTTCAAACATTTTTTTAAAAAGGTAGGGGAAGAAAAGATTGATGTCAGGAAGCATGGCTATTATACCTAAAATGCGTTGTCGTGTGGCCAAAGTGGAGAAGGAGGGCTTTGGCGGCAACTGACAGAGGTATATACATAGGCAGAAGGGTCCATCCTAAAAAATAATCCACAAGGTTTGCAGAATGATTCGATTACTTAAAATATGTGCATGTATAGCTGATGACAAATGCCTTATACTTACGTTCTGTGGTATTGAAAACATTTTAAGTATGTGTAATGCAATCCATTTTGAAATATAATTTTTACCACAAATTGAGCCTTCAACTTATCATTTCTTCTTTTTCTCTTCTGGTCTTCCCCACCACATGGAAAGCTATCCCAGAGTTCCAGAGAAAAAACAGAGATTGTTGCTGTTGTCGTTTTAAAGATTTTATTTATTTATTTGAGAGAGAAAGAGAGTGTGTGTGCGGGGGTGGGGGCAGAGAGAGAGGGAGAAGCAGACTCCCGGCTGAGCAGAGAGCCTAACATGGGACTCCATCCCAGGACCCTGGGATCAGGACCTGAGCTGAAGTCAGATGCTTAACCGACTGAAAAGCACCCCGAAAACAGAGATTGTTGTTGAAATTAAAAAGAATAAAGTCTTTTCCGTGATAATTGGAGAAGATACATTTGTAGAGTAAATAATAATATGTTTGGGAAAAAAAGAAAGTAAAATCTATTTCAGAACATAACTTCAGACTCTTACGCATACCTTTAGGATTACCTACACAAAGCTGAATTACACACACACACACACACACACACACCCCTCCTACTAAGAAAAGCCCTAGATATTTATGGTCATTATACTTAACAATGCATATGAGTATAACCTAAAGCTACGGTTGGTTACTTTTACTCTGCTTTGAACACAACACAGCAATGAGTCCAGAGAAACATAAAGTGTGCTTTCCCAGAGTCCAATCCTGCCATCAGACACAGTGAATGTTGTCCTCTGGGAGAGAAGCAAGCCATTTAAATTCAGAGGACAGATCCTCAACACTGGCAAGCTATTTTTAGCTCAAGCTGTAGCTTAATTTGGAATCCAACCAGTTGAGGTCTTGCCTTTTCCTTGGATTGATTTTTTTTAATGGCAGGAGATATCTATACATATGGAAGAGGAGTTCTCCAAAAATAGCATTTTAAATGTTCTTGAAGAGTATGTATTCTAAAACTGGTTTTAAAAATGTTCACATTAGATCTTTGAAAGTTTTTGTTTATCCGTACACTGTTGTTGTTTTTAAATTCATGGTGTATGGCCTTAGAAAAAAAGAAAAAGACTCTTAACTGGTTTATTCAACCACAGCTCTGGGGGGTGTGCCAACCTGCCCAGCTACCTGATAGAATGGCAGCACTGCCTTGATGCCAGGTGCCTGGCCTGGGAGGCCTGACCAAAATAAAGCTGTGGGGGAGTTTATTGGCTTCCAGGAGACGGTGCTGTTCATGCTTGAAAGGATGTCCCTGGACTTAATGGGCAGCCAGATTCTGTCAGCCATGACAACTTGACAGCTGTAAGAATTCTTGCTCCTGACTATCCATCTGAGTAGTCTAAATTCAAATTCTAATTAATTAAAATTAAGCTAAATTAAATATTGATTTCCTCCATCACACTAGCCACATTTCAAGTGCACAGTAGCCCCATATAGCCAGTGGGATATCGTATTGGACAGTGTGGAGCCCTTCCATCATGACAGAAAATTCTATAGGACAGCATAAGGCCAGTGACAAAATAACATAATCAGTTTTGTGAAAAGCACTAGACAGGGAGTCAAGAGACCCAGAATTTGGTCCTCTTCCAGCTTCTAACCAACAGATACATAATGCTTACTATGTACCAAGTATTTGAAGCACTTTATAAATATTATTTAATCCCTATAATAACTCTGTGAGCTGGTGCAATGTTCTCCATTTTCCAGATGAGGAGACTGAGGCACAGAGACATTAAGTTAACGTAGACGTTACTGAGCCAGTAAGTGGTAGAGTCTGGATACGAACCCAGGCACTCGGTCTTCAGAGCCTGTGGTCTCAACCCCTACTTAATGCTGTCTTTCTGAACATCTATGTGATTTGGAGAAACTGTTTCACCTTCCTCATCAAATGAGGGGAGCAGAGCGGATACCTTCTAAGGTTCTTCCCACTGCCAAATGGTCTGGGATTCGCGCACACAGTGGCTGTTGAGTGCCTCCCCTGGGTGGGGCGTATACTAGATGCTGAGTGTACATCGGCAAACAAAGTACACGTGGTCCCTGCCCTCAGAGTGGGAGAAGCAGACAAAAATCAAACACGTCATTACGTGGACAATTGCAATGGGGAGCAGTGTGACAAAGGACTGGCTTTGGGGGCTGAGAGTGTTTAATGAGATTTGAGCCAGTCAGAGAGGCCAGATGTGGCTCTTGTGCACAGAAGGATCGAGAGCACTGCAGCCCACACGCAGACAAGGGGCAACCAGGGAGTCTCCACTCTCTGGCTACTGCCACCCATGAGCGTCAGCTGTGCCCACCGTTGCCCCAGGAACGGCGCTTCCCTGGGTCTCTGAGGTTCGGGGATGGGAGGGAGACGGGGAGGATGGAGGCTGGGGGTGAGCAGGACCACAGAGAAACAAAATTTGCCCTCCCTCAGGGCGCTTTTCTCCCTGGTCTGCCCAGATTCGCGTCTCCTGGGCAACCAGTGCACGTGCTACGTCAGAGTTAAAAATGGAACGCAGGCGAACATCTGTAATGGGGACCAAAAATAATTTGGGCTTCAGCCTATGCACAGCTTACACACAGGGGACAGGCGAGTTCATGCCTCTGCCAGTAACGCCACCGGTGTGTGCGAGCGTGCTCCGAAATGCAGCTAGCGCATCGAGACAGGAAACTTGTGTCAGAGCTTCGCCTCAGGGCTCCTGACTGCGGAGGCTCCGCCTCACGGAGCTTGCTGCTTGTCAGCTCCGTGAGTAGGAAATGCTGAGAAAGGAAGGAAGAGAGAGCGAGAGAGGGAGGGGGAGGGGAGGGGGAGGGGAAGAGAAGAGAAGAGAAGAGAAGAAAAAAAAGAAAGGAAAGGAAAGGAAAAGAAAAGAAAAGAAAAAAGAAAAGAAAAGAAAAGAAAAGAGAAAAGAAAAGAAAAGAAAGAAGCAACTAGGAACCCCATTCTGAAGAGACTTCTTTTCTTCCTCTCCCTTTTCTACTGTGGGTTTTCCCCGAGGCTTGGGCTTCCGTTTCCTTCTCTTCAACAAATTCATTCTATTGCACGGCGGTAACCACGTCATCGGTAGCTGGTGCAAATGCAGACAGGAGGTCAGCAGCAGATACCCTGCTGCGGCCTTGAACCCGGACACTAGGAAGAAAGATTGCCTTCTGAGAGTTAGCTACCCAACAAGGGCAGTGGCTCGGGAGAGTGAGTTATCCTACAGAGGCACCTCAGTACTGCGGTTGCAAACTCAGTACCTCCCCGTTAGAGCAAAAGAACCCTCTTCAGGAGCAGGTGCAGGTGGAGTCACCTGTGTGGCGATGTATGCCTCAGATGAGCATGGCTTGGGGGTATCAGCCACTGGGATTATCAGCTACCTCTCTTCACTCTGGCTTGCTGCTCACCATGCTACTTTTGCTCATGATTTGCTGTCCTAAGATCGGTCCACAGATAGAGACGCAAATATAAGTAGCTAGCTTATTTGGTAGTTTTACTCCACCTTCTAAAATAATAGTTATTCTGATTTTACAAATTGACCTCTTTTGGTTAAACCAAGTGTGTCCCCCAGAACCTTATCACCTAAGACATGCTGGATAATTACATTTCTATGTGATGAAGTACACACACACACACACACACGCACACACGCACACACACGTATCTCAGGTCCTAGATCTGGAATCACTCATTTCTGCAAGGAGCCTTGGCTTCTTGAGTGGGAAATGGTATTTAAAGGCCACAATCTGTGCTGTCATTACATCTAGGCCTTTTCAGTGGTCAGAGCTATAAAATACGTATTTCTGGAAATTAAAAAAATCACAGGCTCCTACTGATATTTCCAATTCAAATTTAACATTACAAGGGAGATATATATACTACTGTGGGAAATCTTGATTCCTAACAACATTAACATAGTTAACATTTGCTTTATCCTGCAATGTAAAAGATAGTTTCAAAATAATACTAATGTGACTGTTAGCAATAAAACTATTCAATGCATGAAGTTCATGGGTTCTTTGCAGCTCTGTTTGTCCCTGGAATACATTCCACTGAGCATATATGGTAAAAATACAGTGTTAAAAATTTGAAGTAATTATTTTCTCTGTGTAGTTCTATCACCAACTTGATATAGAGCTAAAAATAATGAAGCATTCCTTTCATTTTTAAAAACTTATTAGGGATTGCTTTTTTAGTTATCTTTTGGATGTGTAAGCTATTGACAAGATACAAAATCTAAAACTCTATATCTTTGCAGTGTTAATCTTTACAGTGTTTCTTTTCGCAAATATAAGCAGGTAGGTGTCTATTTTAACCCAATCCCCTTATATGATACTGAAGGAGGGAGCTTCACATTGCCCCAGATGCTGCCACTCCAGTGAGGGGTCAGCGGTGCCCATGTGCTCCCCCACGGTGATGCGCTTTCCATGGATTGGTATGGGTGAGAGCACTGTGGTTATATAAGAAAATGTCTTTAAACAATCTGATTTAAAAATGGGCAAAGGACTTGAATAGACATTTTTTCCAGAGAAGACATACAGATGGTCAACAGACACATGAAAAGATGCTCACCATCACTCATCATCAGTGAAATGCAAATCAAAACTACAATGAGCTATCACCTCACACCAGTCAGACTAGCTATCATCAAAAAGACAAGGAATAACAAGTATTGACGATGTGGAGAAGAGGCGACCTCCATGTATTATCCATGGGAATGCAAAGTGGTGCAGCCACTGTGGAAAACAGTATGGAGTTTCCTCAAAAAATTAAAAATAGAGCTATCATATGATTCAGCAATTCACTTCTGGGTATTCACTTGAAGAAAATGGAAATACCAATTTGAAGTGATATATGCACCCCTATGTTCATAGCAGCATTATTTACAATAGCCAAGATACAGAAGCAACCTAAGTGTCCACTGATGGGTAAATGTATTTAAAAAAAAAAGATGTGGTGCAGTCCACACAGTGGAATATTGATTGTTCAACCATTGAAATGAATGAAATCTTGCCATTTGCAACAACATGAATGGGCCTAGCAGTATTATGTGAAGTGAAATAAGTCAGAGAAAGACAAATACCATATGATTTCACTTATATCTGGAATCTAACAAAACAAATGTACAAATAAAACAAAATAGAAATAGACTCATAGATACAGGAAAGAAATTGTTGGTTACCAGAGCAGGGAGAGGATGGGAGGAGGCAAAATAGGTGAAGGGCATTAATAGGTAAAGACTTCCCGTTATAAAGTAAACAAATCATGAAGATACAGTGTACAGCATCAGGAATAGGTCAATAATACTGTTATAACCGTATGGTAACAGATGGTGGCTAGACTCATAGTGCAGATCCTTTCACAATGTATAAAAATATGAAATCACAATGAGGTACACCTGAAAAAAAGAGAAAATGCCCATATTTCTCTTTTCTATTAAGACACTGTCAGTAAAAATCCAGTATGTATGAAGCCAAAGCATTGGCCTTCTCCTCAAACTAGCTCTGCCTCCAACATTTCCCTGTATCTGTTCTCAGCTCCTAATCACCCAATAGCAGAACTTTGGTTAATTCAGAAGCTCCATTCTGTTTAGTCATCATATTCTATCAATCACCAAGACATTTGATAGCCACATTTTTTGAGCATCGACTCTATGCCCAGCACGTGATGAATCAGACACGACGGTGATTCCAAGGAGCTTACGTTGCAGTGGGAAGACACAGAGTCACTAACTCATCCCAGTGTGGCAGGAAGTGTTGTAATGAAAGTAGGCAGGAGATGGTTTGGGAGGACAAAGGGAGTACAGAAATCTCTAACTAAGGAGGACTTCACAGAGGCGGTGACGCCTGAGCTGAGTTTTGGGAGAAAGTGGAAGTGGAATTTAGTCATGAGAAGGGGATGAAGATGGGAGAGGAACACTCTGGCAGAGAGACCTCAGAGGTAAATGAGAGTAAAATATATTTCAAGAACCACAGATTTTTCCATATGTGTGGAGTTTCATAGTTGGTGGAAGAGGAAAGATAATTAGTGACCTGATGGTGAAGAATTTTTTCTACTCACCGTGTTACAGATTTTGCTGTTTTATCTGAACTCTTTGTCTGAAATTGTATGGTAATGTAATCAGAATTGCATTTTAAAAAATCACCATGGACATTGGACAGAGAATGAGAACAGAATAAAAGAGGGCAAATCTGTAGGCAAGACTAGCACAATAATTCAGGGGAGAAATACCCTGAACTAAGGGCAGTGGTGGAAAAGATGGTGGGAAGAAAACTAACTTGGAGACATAAAGGAGACAGAACTGGTAAGACTTGGCAAGTGGATGGTGACTCTAGGACGCTCTCAGACTTCTGGTTTGGCCACCTTCATGAATGGTGGCCTCACTGACTTAGAATAGGAGCACAAGAGGAGAAGCCACAGATTAGAGGATGCGGAACAATCACGAGGGTATCCGCATGGTTGGAATTACACTATGAAAAATATACTCACTTAACAAGTATCTAGGTATCTACAACACAAAAGACACCATGTTTTCTGGAGAGTGAGCAACAGATTGTAAGATAAGGACAAGGATGTGCAGGTATTTATTTAAAAGAGAGCAAGGATTAGAGAGGGTAACCTAGGAAAAAGGAGGCAGAGAAAAGCAGGGGGATGAGTGGTATTGGGGATGAGAGTAGGAGCTTACATTTAGGAAGCGTAAAGGAAGTAACTGATCTCGAGGTCCCCGACAGTGCACTGATCTAAAATTGCTTCAGTACGATTAAATGCTGAAGCCCGGGAGAGTTTCAGAGACTGGTCAATTGGTTCCTCTCAATTTCTGTTCTTATAAAACTTCCTGCATCTTCCTTTTCCTTCTCATTGCTGTCATCAGAGCTCAGACACTTTCCTCCTATTGCTTTACTTTGTACCTCTCTCCTCTTTTTTGTCTGTATTTTTCATTTTTCTTGGAAGTGTTTTACATCCCTCCAACTCGTGTTTAATTGGCCAAAGCAAGCAATATGGCCAAGCCTGATGTCAGTTGAGTGGGGAAGTTATCGCCCTCTTACATGGAGAGACAATTAATCATTGGAAAATTAATAAAATCCACCTCAGCTCTAAATTCCTATGGATACATGTATTTTGCCTATTCTTTATGTATCATCTTTATGAACTAGCTGGATTTTGTGTAACAAAATTTTAAATGGCTTTTTTTTCCTCACTCACTTTCTTTTTTTTTTTTTTTAAAGATTTTATTTATTTATTTGACAGAGATAGAGACAGCCAGTGAGAGGGGGAACCACAAGCAGGGGGAGTGGGAGAGGAAGAAGCAGGCTCATAGGAGAAGCCTGATGTGGGGCTCGATCCCATGACTCTGGGATCACGCCCTGAGCCGAAGGCAGACGCTTAACCGCTGTGCCACCCAGGCGCCCCTTCTCACTCACTTTCAAATATGCCTGAATGGCATCTCCTTCCCCAACTATGGAGATTATCTGAAGGAGATCCGAAAGCTTTTCTTAACACTTCGAGATATTAGCACACAGTCTTGTCTTTGTAACTTAAAAAGCTCAGTTTGATCAAAATAAAAGCTGTAATTCTGCATTCAGTGTGAAGCTCCTTCTCTCTTCCATGACTCTTAAGCAGACCCAGGCTTGGACACATGTCATGAGAGGGTCTGCCTCTCCCCCTAACTGTTTAGCGTGACTCGTGCCACGCTGGTATAGGCCCTCTGTCCAACAGATGCAGAATTACTGGCTGTTTCTCTCATGGGCTGTTTGCGTAGGTTGTTTGAAGGCTCCTTGCTGGAGCTCCCCACTGCCCTGCTCCCTGATGTGGGCAAGCATCTTCCTGCCGACCCGGCAACTGTTCCCATGATGCCCGCTTCTGGCTTTACATCCTGGGACCATTCTTTCTCCTAGGGCCATCTTGTTCATGGCAATATGCCCATTTTTGCTCCACCAAATCTGAAAGCGCTGCCTTTCCCACTAATTCTGACAATGGCGTAGTGAGAGCCTACAGTCATCAGGGTCAGCTCTAGTTAGCCCTTGTCTTTAGAATTTTTGTGTGCAAGTCAGCCTCTGGGTCTTCCAAACATCCGAAGACACACGGCAAGCTCTCTGAGATGTTCTCCCACTGCTCCTTGTCTCAGCTAAGGTGGGGTTGGGATGGGAAACCTGCAATGCACGGCACTCCAGTAACTGTTTCCGAAAGTGATTCTCACCTCCAGTGGTCCTCATCTCATCGATAGGCTGGAGGTGGGAGATGGGCTTAGATTCACAAAGTGAATTTTGCAACCTTTTAGCAGGTCCTAAACGTTAGGTCAGCACCTCCTTTTGTTTACTACTTTCGGGCAATAGCCAAAACTAAGACAAAAGCATACCATACATATTCAGAATGTATATTTTCCACGTGTCACATACTTTATACCTAAACCTGAGTTAGCATCAGGCCTGAATGAGAGATGGGAGAGGATGATATCTAGTTATTTTTATAAAATTTTACCTCTTTCTTATATCTAAGGTAGCTGCATAAAGGAATTTTTTTTTAAAAGCAGAGATTTGTGAAACCTCAGGCAAGACTAGAAAGTTCAGAATTATGATTAACATCAAATGAAAGGGATTTTAATATCAGAGGAAAGCTTAACCTGGTCCCATCCATCCCTGGAAACTGATGAAATGGGGAGGGGGGAAGTACATTTAGAAAGATCTGGGAATTCAGAACTCAGAACCATTCCCCAGTTTAATTCAACTTAGCTTTATCTGTTATTAGTCTTACAGGCAGAAGAAAGCAATGCGGAGACCCGAAAGTAATACTTCAAATCTTGGCTGCTAGCAAATGAAAAACAGATTGAACACGTTTGCCTTGTGATTCATTCCACAATTGAAAGCCACTGCCCTTTAATTTAATCTTTTGAATGCAACTATAGGAGGTTTCCATCCTTGTATTTGGATAATAAGGCAACCCACCATGAATGCTGAAGACTGTGTCTGGGGCTGCTTGCCGGCACTAGATAACACCGAGTGCTATGACATTATGCCTCCAACAGTGTTAATTATAAGGGTCTTAGAATAGAAACACAGAACAGAAAATCAAAGATGTTCTTACTTCACCACTAGTAAACAAATGGCAGGCCACATACGGCAGAGGCTCTCTTTGGTGGAGGTTAACACCACTGAGATATTGACCAGCTATTAAGCCCAGAATACTTTAATGAACTGTGTAGTCGACAATAAGATTTTTTCCTGACATTCTATTATAATAATTTTCAAACATACCAAAAAGTTGATAAAATTGTAACCTCTCACATATTTACCACCTAGATTCTATAATTCACATTTTGTTATATTTGCTTTAATAGATACCTACTGATCTCTTCACCTATCTATCCACCAATCCATCTTTTTTTTAATGCACTTCAAAATAAGTTGCAGACATCAGTTTACTTCACGTCTAAACTCTTCAGCATGCCTATTATTAACTAGGGTTCAGTATTTGTTTATGGGTTTTTTTTTGTGGTAAAATTTATATATGGCAAAATACACAGATCTGAAGTGTACCATTTGACAAGTTTTAACAAATGCATACACCTGGAACATAAATTTTAATCTCCAATTAAAACAGCTGTATTTTGGGACGCCTGGGTGGCTCAGTCAGTTAAGCGTCTGCCTTCAACTCAGGTCGTGATCCCAGGGTTCTGGGATCAAGTCCCAGGTCAGGCTCCTTACTCAGCAGGGAGCCTGCTTCTCCCTCTGCCTACCGCTCCCCCTGCTTGTGTGCTCTCTCTCTCTTCCCCCAACAAATGAATAAATAAAATCTTTTAAAAAATTAAAATAAAATGGCTGTATTTTACTCTCAAGTCTGCATATTTCATCTTTTCAGAAGATTATTGAAGTTCAGGGTTTTTTCCAAACCTTGAATTTCAAAGACCACCAGAAGGATAAACTACAAGCTACCAGCACCCACTCAGTTATTTCTTTCCATTCATTAGGCAAGTATACCAGCCATAACAGACTTAGAAAACACAGTAAGAACAATGCCATTCACAATGGCATCCAAAATGCATAAGTACCTCAGAATAAGTCTACAAGAGGAATGTGTGACATAAATAAAGGACACTATAAATCTTGAGAGATAGAGGGTTTTAATAATACAAAAAAAATTCTTTATTCCTGAGTGGAGACATTAAACATTGTAATAATGTCAGTTCTCCCCAACTTAGTTAGTAGGCTTTAGACCATTGAAAGTGAGATATCAGTTGGACTTTCCCTGTATAATATAACAAAATGATTATGAAATTTATGACTGAGAAGTTTAAAATAAATAAGTAAATCTTTTTTTTTAAAGTACAAACTTCCAGTTATAAAGAAAGAGAGAGAGAGAGAAAGGAAAGAGAGAGATGGAAAGAGGAAGGAAGGAAGGAAGGTAGGAAGGAACGAAGGAACTCAAGGGTGATGCCTATTTTTTCACCTGAGTTATTTTTGGAAATGTGGAAGATATCTCAGTAAATGTTAGGAGGGAGAAGGAGGGAATCAGAAGTTTGATTTTTAGTTTTCAGTGTTAAGTTTTAGATGCCCATTATACATCCAAGAGGACACATGAAATAGGCAATTGGATATTTGGGTCTGGAGTTCAGAGAAGTGAAGAAGTCCATGTCCAGACTAGAGTTGTAAGTACAAGATAAGATCACCTAGGGAGTAACGGTCAAGGAAGAAGAGAAGGGGTCTGAGTACCAAGAGCTTTGAAGACAAAGTCAAGTATCACCCAGATTCCCCTTCTGTGAAGGACTTGTGACAGCGCTGTTGAGACAGTAGTCAGCAGGAAGCCTCAGTTGTTAGCTCCTTTAGGAGCTTCCTTGGCTGAGAGAGCCCCCTCAGCCAAGGTCCCACGCTTGCTCAGGCAGCCTAAACCCATGAAAGCGCAATCATTTTTATCCAATTGCAGGACAATTCTCACCACTATTTGTTCCAGGCACCCCACTGGGTAGACCACAGCTTTGAAGTTCACCTCTCTCTGCCCATTTCTGCTTTCTCTTCCTTCCTTTCATAGATTTTGATCCCTATGATACATCTTACACACTAAACTCAGTATCTGCTTCTAGAGAACTAAACCTAGAACAGAAAAACAAGGAGAGACCAGATAAGAGAGGACTTTGAAGCAGGAGAATAACCAAGAAAAAGGGGGGCTTAGAAGCCAAGAAAAGTTCAAATAGCTATTCAATGAAGCCTACTGTATCAGAAATCTCTGGGCGCCCCTCAATATCTGCTCCTCTTTCTCCCTTTTACAACTCCCAGCTTTCAGATGGGCACCTGGCTGTCCAAAATAAAAACAAAATTTCGCAATTTCCCTTAAAGCTAGGTGTGATATATGATTAAATTCTGGGCAATGCTATGTCATGGACATGTGGCTGCTTCAGGGAAACATCCTTATTAAACAAACAAACAAACAAACAAACAAAAAACAAACCAGCTGGGCAAAATTTTTGCTCTTCCCGGTCCATCCCTTCCTGTGGCTTGGATCGGGGATGTCTGGGATGGCTACAGTTCCATTCTGGACTGGGACAACAAGGGCCAATCTTAGGAATGGCAGACCAGAAGGTGGCAGTCAGGCTAGGAGCCGATGATGCTAGAAGCTCTATACCAGCTCAGGAACACTTCCATCCAGACTTTTTCATAAGAGCGAAACATAATGATTTTTTTATTTTTTTGAGTCTGTGTCCCTCTTGGGCTAATCAAATCCTAAGTAATATGTCTAACCTAATCCTTCTCTATCCCTTTACCCACCGGGTTGACCACTCCTTCTTTCTGGCCTTGCTGCTGTTTGTTTATGCCCCTATCACAACACTTTCTTTCTTTTTTCTTTTTAAAGATTTTATTTATTTGTTTGAGAGAGAGAACATGAGAGAGAGAGAGAGAGAGCACAGAGCAGGGGGGAGAGGCAGAGGCAGAGAGAGAAGCAGGCTCTCCACTGAGCAGGGAGCCCAATGCAGGACCCTGGGATCATGACCTGGGCCAAAGGCAGACACTTAACTGACTGAGCCACTCAGGCACCCACAGCACTTTCTATAATGCTATTGTTATGATTCAGGTGTTTTAGTCGATGATCTAGGCTTACCGAAGACTGTAAATGCATTTCAACCTGTTGATTTGGATCTTTATTCTATTATGTATTATTGTAACTTTAAATTTTCTTATCCTTTCCATTAGATTCCATAGACTTTGAACACAGGGACCTCTTCTTATCCATCTTTGTAAAAGTTCCATTTTCTTCTTTATATTTTCTATTTCTTTGCTGAGAATTTCCATCTTTCAATTTGTTTCAAGAGCATTTACCCTTACTTCTTAGAGGACTTTTATAATAGCTGTTTCAAATACTCTCCCATAGAATTCTAATTATATGTCATTTTGGTATTGGCCCCTAATGACTATCTTTTCCCACCTAAGTTGAGACTTTACTGGTTCTTTCAATCCTGAGTAATTTTGCACTGTGTCCTGGACATTTTGGATATTATAGGGCCTGGGGCTTACTGAAATCTTAGGGACGATGTTGGTATTTTTGTTTTAGCAGGTAATTGACCTGGTTGGGTTCAGGCTACAAGTTTTGACCACACTTCTGGGTGTGAGGCTACCTTCGGTTCAGACAAGGGAATATTGAAGGGGTAAAAATTGGAAAGTCACTGCCAGTTCAGAGGTTCTTTGAATTCTGAACTTCTTCTTTAATCCATCTTCCACTACTTGCTTTTTCAGAGTGCTAAAATAGCTGTTGTGTTCTATCTAGATTTTACAGTTACATTCAGTGGCTGAAACAAAACAAATTGTGTTCATCTTACCCAGGACAGAACCTTACTAAGTCATTTTAAAAAAATCTATGTCCTCAATTTCTATGGAGCTTAACTAGAAGTTATCATAAAAATGGTTCTGAGAATAGTTCTGAGCTTCCAGTAAAGTCCTTAAGAAGTATCCTGATCCTTTATAGGGTTTTAAATGCTCTGTGCAATCAATCAATACTAAATTAATTAAGTGCTCTGTACAAAGTGGCTAGGAAATGTGGAAAAAGCATAAACCTTGGAATTAAGCAGTCCTAGATGTGAATCTACAACTTGTAGAATGGAAAATGGATTAATATACTCACTGAGATGATTAAGTCATATCATATATGTAAATTCCCCAACATACATAAAATTAAAAAAATAAACATTAATTCCACTTCCTTTTAGAATTTGGTATCAAAAAAAGATTGTCTGAAGAAATGTTGGTCATATGGTAAGAATTATGTAACATGCATTTTCCTTCATTCTTCGGCTGACAGGAGACTCAGAGCTAAGTGTAATAAGCAGTCAGTATGCTCACTTGTGGGTTAGTATATTCACCTTTGCACAATAACACGACATTTTATTTTCTGGTTTTTATTGCAATATCCAAATTGTATAATGTGATTTTTATGGTAAAATATTTTAAGCTTTTTGGATGTAGATAGAACTTAGCTGTAAAAAAGCTAGTGTATACTGTTCCTTGCCTTTTAATTTACATGGTATTACTAAATGTTTTATATCCCTGGGGCACCTGGGTGGTTCAGTCAGTTAAGCGTCTGCCTTCTGCTTACGTCATGATCCTGGGGTCCAGGGATGGAGCCCTGCGTTGGGCTCCCTGCTCAGCGGGGAGTCTGCTTCTGCCTCTCCCTCTGCCACTCCCCCTGTCAATGCTCTCTCTCTTGCTCAGTCACTCCCTCTCAAATAAATAGAAATCTAATAAAAATAAATGTTTTATACCCCTTCATTGAAAGTTTGCAGTTGTTTCCTTATAAATCACTTTGAATTGACATATAGTTATTTTAGAGTCATGAACACTTCGTCACAGAATAATCACATCTTATAACTGAAATTCATGTTTTATAATTAGAGCTATCATTTTAAATCTCAAAACTGGCATCGTTCCCATATATGACCCATTTTTAAAACATTTCATATAAGATACTGATAACACGTGAAGAATATTTTTTTAACCAAATAAGATGACGTGATAGGATGCAGTTGTGTAATCTTCTTTCAGACGTTATTAGCATATCCATCACAGTCAACAGTATGCCTTTGCTAAACACTGTAGGAATCGGTTTATTGTCTAAAGACATTCACAGTAAGCACATGTTGCATTAAATAACTCTTGTTTAAAATGGGTTTGGTGAGATTTTGAAACAGTGAAGTGTCTCATGCTGTTAATGAAAGCTTTCTCTTTTTTCTTTCAGATTTTCCTTAGAAGGAGCCATTTTTAAACAGAGTGTTTTCTGATTCCAGGCCCAGGGTCTCCAGCTTGATTTATGCCAATATGTTTTTAAAAAAGTGGTATGATTATGTTGTGAGGCCAGATGTTTACACAGTCTTGTTCGGTTTTTAATTTTCAGGCTCACCTTTCACGAGGCAACACGACTTTCTAATTATTGACTGAGAGCTCCTTCTGAAGGCTTAGAGTTGCCCTGGTAATTCAGCTCCTGGCCATGCAGCAGGATGCTAACGCACCCACCTTACCGAATTTGAGGCAAGACGTTGCTTTTTAAAATAAGTTGGCTGTTTAAACAAAACAAACAAACAAAACAAAACAGAAACAGACTCATAAATACGGAGAACAAACTGGTGGTTGCTAGGGGAGAGGAGTGGGGGGTGGATGAAGGAGGTGAAGGGGGTTAAGACGTACAAAATAAATAAATGGATAAGTGGATGGATGGATGGATGGATGGATGGATGGATGGATGGACAGATGGACGGGTTGGCCAGCTTCAACCTGCTCAGATCTCTTTTGGACTTAAATGTGCATGTAATTTGCCACATCAAGTAAAATAGGAACAAAACCTTTCCTGTGTCACAGAGAATTCTTGAAATTCAGTTAGAATCCTATGACAGCTCATTGACTTTTTGCAGGAGATGGCAGGGATCTACTTGTTTTCTTTTTATATTTTCTTACTCTTGTTTGGCTGAAAAATACAAATACTCTTCAACATGAGGCAAAGATTGATGACTGTAGCTGGGAATTGGAAAAGCTAGATTAAAAGCTCCTTAACTTAATATCACAATTTTAAGATGGAGAACAATGCAAAAGAAGCCGGAAATTCACAAAATAGGGGATTTATTAAGTAAATAAACATGTGATTATTTTAAATTATTCAACAGAAGAATGGCTGAATATTCACAGTTAATAGAAAGAAGAGGGTTACAGAGGGCGCCTGGGTGGTTCAGTTGGTGAAGTGTCTGTCTTCGGCTCAGGTCATGATCTCGGAGTCCTGGGATCGAGCCCATGTCAGGCTCCCTGCTCAGTGGGGAACCTGCTTCTCCCTGTCCCTCTGCTCCTTTCCCTGCTCATGCTCTCTCTCTCTCAAATAAATAAACAAAATCTTAAAAACAAAAGGGGGGATTACAGAACCCACATCCCAATCCTGCCTCATCACTAGCCTGGTGGGCCCTCCAGTCACACTGGGTTTGCAGTTCACCAGTCCTGACATACCGCCTTCCGGAAGAGCCTTCTCACCAGCTACCCCTTCTCTCCCCTAATTTTCTTCAAGTTTCAGCTTTAACATTACTTCCTGACCTCTGGGACTAGGCTGGGCCTTGTTTGCTTTAGGCACTTCTAGTTGGCGGCTATAACAATAGTGGGAGGTAAGCAGGCTAGGTAGTTACTAACCTCATTTAGAGACAAGAGAGAGGAGGACACTGAAGCCCAGAGCAATTCAATGATTGATGGGAGATCACACAACTCTGAGAGTGACAGAACTTGATGAAACATCTTCTGATGCTAATACAGCAGTCTTTGAAATTAGCCAAAGGGCTCTTCTCATTAACAGTACTTCCTAAATAAGGTCCTTGAAACCTAAAAACAAACAAATCTAAGGGGAATTTTTAAAAAGATTTTATTTATTAAGCAGAAAGAGAGAGAGATCACGAGCAGAGGGGAGAGGGAGAGGGAGAAGCAGACTCCCTGCTGAGCAGAGAACCCAATGCAGCCTACATCCCAGGACCCTGGGATGATGACTTCCGCCGGAAGGCAGATGCTTAACGGACTGAGCCACCCAGGTGCCCCTAAGGGGATTGTAGTTTGAATAGTTTGAATCACCAGTTTATATTTGGGTTAGGAGCAAAATAATGATATCATAGCTGTGTAACTGAGATATAAGTTTTCCAAGGAGTCGGCATAAGAGGAAGGGATTTAAGAGTGAGCGAATGGCACATGTGGTGGCTCAGTTGGTTAAGCATGTGCCTTTGGCTCAGGTCATGATCCCAGGGTCCTCAGATTGCATCCAGTGACAGTCTCCTTGCTGGGCAGGGAGTCTGCTTGTCCCTCATGCCTGCCTCTCCCCTTACTTGTGCTCAAGCTCTCTCTCTGACAAATGAATAAAAGTAAAAAAAGGAAAAAGTGAGTAACAGCTTCAAATGTCTTTAAAGCGATGACGTTTAAAAGCACAGGAAACAGTTATATATGTTGGAATGCAATTCTGGAATTAGGAGGAGGGGGAAAATGTGCTCCACGTAGCACTGGTCAAAACGTAAACGGAGAAGCATATCCTGCTTTATGTTTCACAACTTAAGGAAAAAGCAGAGAACTTTAGTGGGGTCAAGATATTACAAAGCTAATTAAATATTACTAGAATTTGGAAATACACAAAAGAAATAGCAGGTATTCTTGCAGTGCAGTGCTAGGCCTGACTTTCTATTTACAGTCTCTTTTATAATTCTGCAGGGCCAGAGATTAACTTGTGGATACAAGCCAGTCTTATTATTTCCAGTAGTGATATTCTATAAAGTTGCCATGAACACTGAACTATAACTATATATATATACATATATATGTATATATATATAATTCATCAACATTGAACTCTTGGCCAACAACAGCCTAGCTCATGTCTGAATGAAACTTACCTAATACACACAAAAGGCACGTCACAGCCTTCTTGCTCTAGGAACACTAGACAGCACCTCAGCACTATGCTTGAGGGCCATTTTATTTTATTTTATTTTATTAATTTTTTTAAAGATTCATTTCATCTATTTGACAGAGAGAGAGAGAGACAGCCAGCGAGAGAGTTCCGGAACAGAAGCAGGAGGAGTGGGAAAGGAAGAAGCAGGCTCCCAGCAGAAGAGCCCGACGTGGGGCTCGATCCCACAACTCCAGGACCACGCCCTGAGCCAAAGGCAGACGCCTAACGACTGAGCCACCCAGGCGCCCCTTGAGGGCCATTTTAAACGGAGAAACCACCAACAAAAAAGCCAAAAATGAAAACAAAACAAAACAAAACAAAACATGGCACTACATAGACCAAAAAAGGACTCTTATTTACAATGTGAGAACTGAAACAAGAAGCCAGAGTGTCCCTTTGCTGGACCTCAGCTGGGAATGTGTGTCAGACCGCCATATTTGTTGGTGCTCTGTGCACGTCCTCGAATGAGCATGAAGACATGGTGAGTATTGATTTTGGAAATCTAAATAAATTTTAATGAGTGGGCGAATTTGTGGTTATGGAATCTACAAATAGTGAGGACTGACTTTTTATTTAGTAGAAAGACAAATGGTTTCTATCCAATGGAACAGAACTCCACAGGTTATGATATGTGGACCTGGTAGAGTCAATTTTATACTTAAGACAAAAATCAGTTAGATTGTTTATGTAAATGTAGTTTCTCAATTGCTCTTCAAACCGGTTTTAATATCCTACTGGTTCCCTCACCAGTTAACAAGTTAAATGGGGGCGCCTGATTGGCTCAGTCAGTTCAGTGACCGATTCTTGGTTTTGGCTCAGGTCATGATCTCATGCGTCATGAGATCTAACCCCACATGGGGCTCCGTGCTCAGTGGGGAGTCTCTGCTTGATGATTCTCTCCCTCTGCCCCTCCCCCCACTCACACATGCTTTCTTTCTAAAATAAATAAATCTTAAAAAAAAAAAGTTAAATAAAATTTTGACATGGGTTCACTTTTAAATTTATCTGAGAGTCTTTTTTTTTTTTTTTACAATTTGAAAATTGTACCATTTCCATTTTTCAGAAACTGAGACACTGAGAAAATATACCCATAGCTACTAAATGAGGAGACTGAACTGCAAGAGTTCTAAGGTCCTTGCTTTCAGGTCTAAATTCTGCAATTTTAAGGGACTCAATGGCTTTGAGAAGGAACAGGTGAGGGATAATTTGAAGTAAGATTTGTTAAATATTTTCACTGTCGTTAACATTTTCTAATCCTAATCTTTACAAGGACACTATCAGAAAAAAAAAAATTCTCTTAAAGTCAAAATGGAAATACGCCATCCAAATAATCACAGAGAGTAGCAAAAGATAAGTTAAACCATTGTCTGGTAAAGGTAACATTGTTTCAATCTTAATAATAGAGGTTATATTTAGTAGCATGAGAAGCAACTGCATATTTGTCATAGGTTTTCTGCCATTTGTGATTTTAATAATTACTTCATCATATAAATTGACTCTATAGTCCCCCACTGAATTAGTGAAGGAAAATGAAATTATGCTGATTAGTTCTTTCTTTTAATTTTAATTTCTAGGCAGCTTAGAGTGAAATTTGAAGCTCAACTATAACAACTATATAGTTTTTCAAGACCTGAGCCTTTGTAAGCCTTTTTCTTTTCCTAATGTCATTGATAATTTATGCAACTTACTTCTACATTCACTAACATAAATGTATTTGCAATCTAGTATATATTCATTAATTACAAAGTTACTACTATTTATTTATAATTCTCTCAATCCTGACTCGTTACCTCCTATTTCTATTTTACTCTTTCATTTTACATGTCTTTTGTTGTGAGCCATACAGTGCTGGAATTAGAAAGGAAAACATATTCTTTTTTTTTTTGTGGAAGGAGGCAGAATGTACACAGGAAAATAGCGAACAAAGGAAATAAATAAAGGAAAATGTTAGTCTTTCGGACAGAAAGAGAAGGAGCCATTGCTTTCCTGCAGGTGGAACTACGTCTGTGGCTTCTTCTATACGTGGGCACATGGTTTTATTACCATGAATCAGGGTGGCCTTAAAGGATAACAGGCTCATGGGGCACCTGGGTGGCGCAGTCGGTTAAGCATCAACTCTTCATTTCGGCTCAGGTCATGATCTCAAGGTTGTGAGATCCAGCCCTGCATCTTTCAGCCTGGAATGTGGAGCCTGCTGTCGTTTCTCCCTCTCCCTCTGTTCCTCCCTGCGGCCCCCACTCACACACTCTCTCTCTCTCTGGAAAAAAAATTTTTTTAAATAGGTAACTGGTTCACTAGCTGATTATATCCAGAAAAAGAGCTTTAGACCAACAACTTCTTGTACTTGACATGATAAAGAATAGAAATCAAAAAGGCTCACCATTTTTTTAGGGGGAGGAAGGTAAGATGCCTTCTTTCTCTGGACTAGCTTCACACACCGAGGCCAGAAAAGTTAAATCCCAGATTATACTCTCTCTCTTTTTTTTTTTTTTTAAGATTTTATTTATTTGTCAGAGAGAAAGAGAGAGAGACAGCACAAGCAAGGGGAATAGCAGGCAGAGGGAGAAGCAGATTCCCCGCTGAACAGGGAGCCCAATGTGGGACTCAGTCCCAGGACCCTGGGATCATGTCCTGAGCCAAAGGCAACTGCTTAACCAACTGAGCCACCTAGGCGTCCCCCCAGATTACACTTTCTACCTGTGGGATGTTATCCACACCATCTCCCTTGCTTCAAAAACTAGGCTCATGAAAAGCCTTAGAATAAGGCCTAAATTATTCAGAAATATAAACAAGTGGGAATAATTAATGTCTTAGTAGAGAGAGGAACCGTAGCCTAAATGTGTCAGGCTCTTGGTGGGAGTGGGGATTATGAAGAGATGAACTAGAAAGAGAATTCTGTCTTTTTAAAATATTTTCATATTTCAAAAGTGATATATACTTATTTTTAGAAAGTTTTGAAAAGTTTAGAAAAGTTCACATAAGAAAATAATGATTACTTGCCGCAGTACCAGTCAAGAGATAACCTATAGTAACAATTTACTCTGTCCTAGTCTTCTGATCTTGGTTCATGTCTGCACATAGTCCCTCTCTGAGGATCTATGGCCTTACAAAAAGATCACTTAAAGAAGGAACCATAATGTTACAGTAAATGATAAATAAAGGTTTGATTGAAACTTGATCTTTTAAAGAAGCAACTAATGAAAGTAAGTTCATTTTATCTTACACTGAACAAAATTTAGGTTGTGATTGAAACTATGCAGGGAGTCTTAGAATGAATCGAGTCTTGACTGTTTTGGAGCAAAAGATGGGACAACATGTACTCAATACTTGCAGCATGATTAAAAAGATGGTCCCTCGTTATGTTAATTAAAGCATTCTTTTAAGAATACCTATTATGTGGGGCACCTGGGTGGTGCAGTCGTTAAGCGTCTGCCTTCGGCTCAGGGCGTGATCCCAGCCGTTCTGGGATCGAGTCCCACATCAGGCTCCTCCGCTGGAGGCCTGCTTCTTCCTCTCTCACTCCCCCTGCTTGTGTTCCCTCTCTCGCTGGCTGTCTCTCTCTCTGTCAAATAAAAAATAAAATCTTTAAAAAAAATGCCTATTGTATTATAATTCTCATCTCATTTCTTTAATTAACAAGTTTAATCTTCTTAAACTTTGTCAGATCCTCATTATCAATAACACTGGCTGTCTTTGAAAAATTAGAGGGAATAAAATGATAATCTTTATTTCTCAGGACTAGTTTTACAAAAACAGATCTCATGGAATTCTGGCATCTTTGACCGGGACTTACAGCTTCGGTGTTCAATCAGTTTGCATCGTATTCCCATTATTTTAGCAGACGGCTCCCATGTCCAAAAATCAGGTAAAGATGACTGACCAAGTTCTAGATGCCATGGGCAAGGAAGGACCATAGTGTTAACTACATGGGAGTTTGAGCAGTCATTTCATTAGTGAATATTTTCAGGAATAATAAATTTTGCTTCTTTACATAGTATCTTATCTGTGTGGACGTGGATAGTAAACACAAACCCTTTTGTAGTTGATGACAGTATCAGGTAGTGGGTGGAGATGAGCACGCTATGAGATAAGAGCTATGCAGGAGACAAACTGTTTCCCAGGCTCCTCCTAGAGGAAGCGGAGACCTTGGCAATGACTGGTTTATAATGGAGAGAAGGAAAGATAAAGACAATGAGAGTAAAAGAGAGATAGCATGTGAAAAGGCGCTCAGAACTGCGGACCTGAAAATTGTTATTGTTCTTATGACGGGATAACAGTCAGAATATCTGAGTGCAGCTACCAGATGTATCAATACCTGTAAGCCAATCGTGTCCATTGGGGACACTTACTGTTCTTTTCTGAAATGAAGGGTTGGGCTGCAATGATCCTTAGGATTTCTTATGGTTCTAAATTCTGTCATTCTATGACCTGAGAATATGCAATATTTCTAAGGGATGCTGGAGCGCATCAGAACATTTGAAAATTGTAGTAATTCTGATATTTTCAATTTAAGAAGAGATTGTAGGGGCGCCTGGGTGGCACAGCGGTTAAGCGTCTGCCTTCGGCTCAGGGCGTGGTCCCGGCGTTCCGGGATCGAGCCCCGCGTCAGGCTCCTCTGCTGAGAGCCTGCTTCTTCCTCTCCCACTCCCCCTGCTTGTGTTCCCTCTCTCACTGACTGTCTCTATCTCTGTCAAATAAATCAATAAAATCTTTAAAAAAAAAAAAAAAAAAAAAAAAAGAAGAGATTGTAGCCTAGGGTTTTTTTTTTTCTCTAGTATGTATTCATACATTTGGCACTTAACTGCTTCTTCTACTTTTAATTGAACTAATTAGTTAACCCACAGGATGCCTGTATGTGTATTAGGAAAACACTCCTCCAGTAGCTTGGCAAAAATGACAGGAATTTTTTTTGAAACATTCCTCCGTTGGCTAGCCAAAGCCAAATTATCCCTTTCCTAGGCTCTTGACCTGAAAAGCTGTGGCCCTATGGTCAATAATCTCATTTGACTTTCTCCCAAATAACTTTTCAACATCTACGTGAAGTGAACATAAAAATGTTAAGACGCCTGAATAGTTATGGGAGACAAACACAAGTATTAGACAGGAAATTGGGTCAGCTGGGCACTTGGACATGTGTGTTGAGAGCAGAGAATTCCAACCATTTAAAAACAAGTGGACACCAGAGATTGCATAGAATCACTTGCTAGAGTCTAAAACTGAAGTGTATCTTGGTGTCTTGTAAATTGACAGTATCATCGTACATATGGAACTTTATAATCGTTTTAAATATTTCTTGATTCCTCGAAACATACAAACTACCAAGACTGAATCATGAAGAAATAGAAATTCTGAACAGATGATTACTAGGAAGCAGATTAAATCAATAATCCAAAACCTCCCAACGAATAAAAGTCCAGGACCAGGTGGTTTCACTAGTGAATTTTACCAAACATTTAAACAGTCCTTCTCAAACTCTTCCAAAAAAGTTTCCTGAATTATGTAAGTAAGGTGGTTAAGAATCTCAAAGTATGTGAGTTAATTGTTTATAATATCTACAACAGAAACAATAACTAAGACTTCTTGAGTGTCTACTATGGACCAGGCAGATAAATTGAGGAATAGAAAGTCTCCCAGGGCCACACAGCTCATAAGGGAGAGACACAGCCACGATGTAACTCCTGGCAACGTGACTCCAGTTGTCACCTCTGTGCTGGGCTGCTTTTACTAACATCAGTAATTTGGCAAGAGAAATAGTCAGGTTTTGTCTTTTTGTTTCGTTTTAATCTCATAATCAAGCAGATGTCATTTAAGAGTATTATTTTTTCTATGCTAAATGTTTTAAGTTTATGGTGAAACCTCAGCACATTAAAAACGACAGAGAAGTGTATGTCAATCAAGAGGCTCTTTTCTGCGCTCTTTGTCCTCGCACTTCTATGAGCCGAGCCGAGCAGAGGACTTGCCGGTACCTGGTCATTCTGCACACAGGCAGACGCCCAGCACAAGTGCACTCTGGTGTTGAAACAGTAGCTAAGTGGTTACATGTACAGATCCACAGGGTAGAAGAAAGTATACAGTATAACAGGCTGAGATTTCTTTTCAAGCATCTGACTCAATGGTCAACCATGGGTAATTAGGAAAAAAATTTTTACCTTGTTTTCAAAATAGAGAAACCAAAGGGACTAGATTTGCCTTTACAACTTAGGACACGGCTGCGCAGCATGACTCACACTGTTAGAATTAAGAAATTAAATCCAACAAATAACTCATGTTTAAAAGTTGCTTCGAGAAGAAATTGGGTGAAGGGCACAACGGATCTCTCTGTATTATCTTTGCAACTTCCTGTAAATCTATAATTATTCCAAAATTAATTTTTTTTGAAGTTCCTTCAGTAGGGGAAATGGACTTTTAACCTTGGAAAGAATTACTGTTGCATTCTTGAATTTAGCAGAAGAATAGGGAAAGGGATGTCTGCAGTCAGACCTTTGTCATTTTCAGCGAGTGTATCTGTGTCCCTCCGTGGAGAGTCCCTTCTTCCAGATCGGAGGCAGCAAGCAGAAAAAATCAATAGAATGTTTGATCAAAAATACGCTCCTTTCTTTTCCAACTCAAGACTTGAAATCAGAAGCAGTATTCAAGGAGCACAAGCTATGTGTTTGGCTTCTATTTAAATTTTTTCCCTAATGATGGAAATAATGCACGTTCACGGGCACCTGGGTGGCTCAGTCAGTTAAGCGTCTGCCTTTGGCTCAGATCATGATCCTGGAGTCCTGGAATCCAGTCCTGCTTTGGGCTCCCAGCTCAGCAAGGAGCCTGCTTCTCCCTCTGCCTCTGCCTGCCCCGCCCCCTGCTCGTGCTCTCTCTCAAATAAATAAATAATCTTACAAAAAAAGAAATAATACATGTTCACTGCAAAAATATGCAAAGATTGAAAGTCATAAGTAAATTAATTAAAATTCCCCACAATGTAAAAATGAACAATTCTATTGATATTTTGGTATATGGCTTTTCATTTTTTTCTATGGGAAATAGTTTCGAATACAATTTAGGTCATACTCCATTTTTATTTGGTGAGTTTACCTTTACACTTGACATATCATGAACTTTTCCCAAATCAAAAATAAGATTTTATTGGCTGCATATTATTCTATTATGCAGTTACATCATAATCTAGTTCATCATTTCATTATTATGATGAATATTTAAGTTATTTTTAAATTTTTCACTAATGTCAATAATGGCACATAAAATTTTTCACTCATTAATCTTTTTGTGCATCTTTGTGTATTTTACATAAATTCTCAGAATTGGTATCATTGGGTCAAAGAGTTTTAGTGTTTTCAATCATATTGCCAAATTCTCCTGCAGAAAGGCTATCCTAGCAAGTACCCACCTGAACTTGAAATTCTGCTAGCAATGGCCTCTCCCTTTGATTTCCTCGGATTCTGTGTTACCTGTCCAACCCACAGCTTTTTCATGAGGCTAATACGAACCACCCTAAGGTCAGCTATAGTGACTAGGAAAGAACTTCGAATTCTAGGCTGCCATTCCTCAGCCTCAGTACAGTGCAAGTGGAAAAGATGCCATCACTTCCAGAACCTTCTTGCAAGTGTATTACCTTAGTACATTTTTGCATTTTTCAAACGCATGTTAGTCCAAATTATTCCTGGACACTAAAGAATCTCAAATGACTAAGACTGATGTGGAAAGAGAGGAAAAAATTACTTCCTAATGTTAAGCACCTTAGAATCCTCATAGAAAGGACTTTATTCAATGTGCTTCTCTAAACTTCTATGTACTTATGAAAAACCTGGGATCTTCTTTTAACCGAGCTATAGTTGACATGCATTATATTAGTCTCTGCTGTACAACATAATGATTCAATATTTGTATGTATTGTGAAATGATCACCACAATAAGTCGTCACCATCTGTCACCATACATAGAGAATTTTTTTCTTGTGATGAGAACTTTTAAGATCTACTCTCTTAGCAACTTTCAAATATGCAACATAGTATTATTGACTATAGTTGCCATGCTATACATTATATCTGCATGATTTGTTTACTTTATAACTGGAAGTTTGTATCTTTTCACCCATTTCACCAACCCCTTACCCCGTCTCTGCCAATTTGCTCTATCCGTGAGCTTGCTTTGTTTGTCCCTAAAGATTCTACATATAATTGAGATTATAAAGTATTTGTCTTTCTCTGTCTGACTTATCTCACTTAGCATAAGACCCTCAAGTTCCATTCACGTTGCTGCAAATGGCAAGATCTCACTCTTTATTATGGCTGAATAATATCCCATTGTGTATATATAGCACATTTTCTTTATCCATTCATCTACTGATGGACACTTAGGTTGTTTCCAGATCTTGATTATTGTAAAAAATGCTGCAATAAACATGGAGGTGCATTTATCTTTTCAAGTTAGTGTTTTTATTTTCTTCCCATAAATACCCAAAAGTGGAATTGCTGATAGTTCTTTTTTTAATTTTTTGAGGAACCTCTGTACTGTTTTCCATTGTGGCTGCACCAGTTTACATTCCCGCTGACAGCACGCAAGTGTTTCCTTTTCTCTACATCCTCACCAACACTTATTATTTCTTGTCGTTTTGATAGTAGTCATTCTAACAGATGTGAGGTGATTTCTCACTGTGGTTTTGATTTGCATTTCCCCGACGATTAGTGATGTTGAACACATTTTCATATACCTGTTGGCCATTTGTACATCTTCTGTGGAAAAGTGTGTATTCAGACCTGCTGCCCATTTTCCAATCAGATAGTTTGGAGATGTTTTTGCTATTGAGTTGTATGATTTCTTTATGTATTTTGTATATTAACTCCTTATCAGATATATGATTTGCAAATATTTTCTACTATTCAGTAAGTTGCCTTTTCAGTCTGTTGATGATTTTCTATGTATCTTTTCTTAACTTTTTATATTTGCAACATTTGCTTTTATTTTTTTAAGATTTTATTTTTTTAAGTAATCTCTACACCCAGTGTGAGATTTGAACTCATGACCCCCAAGATCAAGAGTCACATGCTCTTCTGACTGAGCCTCCAGGCGCCCCTCCTAGGTATCTTTTTAAAATGTGTAACAAACTCCATGGACCACTCTGAGTAGCAAAGTTATTTGACTATTAAGAAAGATTTGGGGTGCCTGGGTGGCTCAGATGGTTAAGCGTCTGCCTTCAGCTCAGGTCATGATCCCAGGGTCCTCAGATCAAGTCCCGCATCAGGCTCTTTGCTCAAAGGGGAGCCTGCTTCTCCCTCTGCCTGCCATTCCCCCTGCTTGTGCTTGCGCACGTGCTCTCTCTCTCCCTGACAAATAAATAAATAAAATTATTATTTTTTTTAAAAAAAGGAAATTATCTTTGAAAAATATGAAAAATTCCCTCTGTCTTGGAAGACAAAATAGCCAATCTCCCACTGTATACTGGATAACACCATTTCTTTTCAGTGTCTTATTTCTGAAAGACAGTACAGGATGGACAGATTCAGAAAGAAGTGAGCTTTACTTCTATTTGATTTCCAGGGGCTTTGTTTCTTTAAACGACTACAGGCATTGCTCCCTGACTCAGTGAATGTACTATCCACTAATAAAACTCCTTCAAGAAATTGAAAAAAAAAGGCACCACGGTGGCTTAGCCGGTTAAACGGCTGCCTTTGGCTCAGGTCATGATCTCCGGGTCCTGGAATGGAGCCCCGCTTGGGGCTCCCTGCTCAATGGGGATTCTGCTTCTCCCTCTTCCTCTGCTGCTCCCCCTGCTTGTGCCCACTTGCTTGTGTGCTCTGTCTCAAATAAATGAATAAAATATTTTTTTAAAAAAGAAATAAAAAAATGCTACTCTTCTGCTCTTTCTTTTCTCAGCTAAACACCTTTAACTTATCATTTTTCTGCAAACCATAGACTTTCAGCAAAAGCTTTTTATCTCTTTTCATTCATTGGCCTCTGTTTACTCCATTCCATCTTGATCAGTTTTTTCAGTATATACAAGTGGGATTGGGTTAGGTAGAAGGAATCTTCTTTTTACTTACAATAACTCAATGCAGAAGGGAGGGAAGTGAGTTGATTACTTTTACATAGATTTAAAAAAAAAAAGCTCAGAAAAATGGGTTACTCGTCCAAAGTCACGGAACTAGTAAATGAGAGGCACTATCTGAACTGAGTCTTCTTTCTTTCTTTCTTTCTTTCTTTCTTTCTTTCTTTCTTTCTTTCTTTCTTTCTTCTTTCTTTTTTAAGATTTTGTTTATTTACTTGATGGAGAGAGAGACAGAGAGAGCACAGGCAGGGGGATCGGGAGAGGGAGAAGCAGGCTCCCCGCTGAGCAGGGAGCCTGATAGGGGACTTGATCCCAGGACCCTGGGATTAGGACCTTAACCCGAGGCAGATGCTCAATCAACTGAGCCACCCAGGCACCCCTGAATTTAGGAGTTTTCTAACCTCATGCAGAGCTCATGTTCTTTCAAGCATGCCATGCTTACTCTCAAATCAGAGAGATAAAAGAAGCACACAGATTATTATAATTTAAGCCAAAGAGCAGTAGTGATAGGAGTACACAAGAGTGGTATAAACCAGGTACTAAAAAGATCAGAAACAAGGAAAGATTTTTTTAGTTGGTAGGATCAAGCATAGCTCTGTGGCTGGGTCTCTGTGTGAGGTGAGGCACTCGGGCTGGTGAGAAAGCACAAGAAAAATGGGAAATCCCAGGACTTCTACTCAGAAGTAGGAAGAGCCAAGTTTCAATGGAAAATACCATGGAGATAAAGCGGGAAAGGACAGGTTTGGGCCATGTGTAATGGAAGGTTACACATACCAGGTGAAGCAAAAGTATATCACTCAGTAAACAACCTGAAATTGTTGTAGATTCTTATCCAAGAAGTTACTTAAGCAGAGCTGAGCTTTAGGAAAATAAATTTAGTAGTATATTGGATGGGTTGGGACAGTAAAAGTCAGAAAGCTCTGTTTGGGGCCACGAAGGATGCAAAGATGGTTCAGACTTCGTTTATATCCTTAAGACTCTTCTTACACAATCACTTTTTACACAATTACACAAATGGCTTCAATAACAGGCAGAGTTTAATAACTGTCATTGAAATGTACAAAATGCCATGGTAGTCGTAGGTTGAGGAAGAGGAAGATCTCAAAAGCTATTACATTTTTAGTTGGTCTAGGATAGATTTTTTGACAATTACTGTCAACGAGGATTAAAAAGAAAAAAAAAAGCTAGGTCTGATTTCACGGAAAACATTTCAACTGGGCTCATTTAAACTTCCTTGAAATTTCTATTTCAGCTCACATGTGGACCCAAACAATTAGCACACTATCCCCAAACCAAGCAATTTCTTCCAAATACACTCAGTCATTTTTAAAAATTATATACTATTTAGGTATGCAAAAAGGCAAAGTGAAGAGTTTGGTTTTTAACGTAAAAGAAAAAAACAAATCTACAGTGTTTTATTTTTAGAGCTACTGCTTTATCAACTAAACTAAGATGGAACAGTTACTCATTAGATGACAAAGTTCTTTTTTCTCCTTAAATTCATTTCTAAGTTAATACGAATCTGACTCATTGTCAGTAAAGAAGAGGAACCTTCTTGCAGAGATGTGTGCAGCTGCCCCACAGGGAATCTCTACAGAAAATATACTTATCTTTGAGCAAAGCTAATAATGTAAAGGCTAGTCAATTGAATTCTGGGTTTGATTGTAACCAAGTCAGATTTTTAAAAAAATTAATGAGTTGGACTAGAATTTTCTTTGAAAAAATGAGATTTTAAAAATGAGGCAATCAATCGTGTTACTTGAGAAGATGCAAGTTCCAAAACACTGACTCATTTGCAATGAGAAAGTCCATGAAATTCTCAGAAAGCAAGATGGGAGCAGTATAAATACCCGTAATGAGCAATAATGCCAGTTTGCAGGAAAGGTAGGATTAATGTCATTCTTATTCAAAGCTATTAAGCTAGGAAATCTATCTGACAGAAGGTTTAAGAGCTCAAGTTTATTTCAGTTAAAGCAAAACAGGAAGAGCAGTAAGTAGCTAATCCCGATAAGGGAGGGCCGAAAAGGAGTAGCAAAGAAGTTGATGTTCCCAAATGAAAAGAATTTGTGAAGTCTCTGGGGTTTGGGTAAGTGTTGGGGCAAGTTGGATGAGGGTGGAGTGGTTACATTCTCCACCTGCCAGGTTTTTATTTGTGTGCTACAACTGAAGAGAGAAAAACTTCTGAGGCTTTCATGAGCAGGAGGGTTTGCCCTGATTTATTTAGAAGGAAATAGAATATTCAAAATGAAACCTAAGCGAAAGCAGTTGTATTACTGCTTGGAGGGTAGGCTCCTAGACGCAGGGACAGGAACACACCCAAGTATTAAGCCAGAAAGTTCTGGCTCCATGTATCAGCTCCGCCATTTACTGGAAGATTGATTGGCTGCAGGAAGGTCTCAGGGACCAGGGTATCGCAGAAGGAGAGGCAGATATAGAAGCTACATTCGCATACGGTCTGCGTGAACCTTTTGTTTTAGATTGCTCAGTTCCTGGGGTAGCTTTGAGGGCTGTCAGAGATGGGGTTGAGGGAGGGATAAGAAGCACGCCCAACCCCTCAGGACCTTCTGCAAGATTCTACTCTCTCTGAGCCTCCTTCACACAATGAGAATAAAAATCTTTCCTCATTAATCAGTCGTCAATAATCAATGAGGTAAATAATGTGAAATGCAGGCTCCTGAATACTCAATAAATGCATATACACCTGAAAGATATCAAAGGGGAGATTCTGTATTATGATATCTGTTCCAAGGACAATTGTTTCTGTTAGGAAAAGTCTTAACCCTGCCTTGTTCCTAAAGCATCTTAGACATGTATTTTCAATATTTTGTTCCCGTTTCTGATCCTCCCCCCCCGCCCCCGAAAGGTACTTTAAAGAGGAGACAAGCAGTTTTGTTTAAACCATCAATACCCTGCTAATATTCTGGCTCAAATCAAAGAGCTGGGCCTTCCCACAGAGCACTTAAAAACAGGTGATGATATCACACCCATTAGTGCACTCAGCACAGGCTCTGAGAGCAGAAGCTGGCTTCCGCCCAGGCGTTTTCTCCCATGCTTGGTCCCTGAGGAGAGTGAATTGCTCCAGAAGCCCTTATTAGCTGCTGTCATTAGGATGGCAAAGGGTGAGAGCAGTCCTCTTGCCCCTCCCCACATCACGTTATGGACCAAAATGCCATCAAAAAGACATGTAAGCTGTGAAGGTAGCTTAGTGCTCATACATGACCTCAGAGCGAAGGAAAAGTGTAAAAACTGTTCCAAGCCCTAGAACTTATGCCTTCCTTCCTACCCAGCTTGACCACCTCACTTGTCAGGAGAAGATTCCAGCTCCTAGAAGCATTAATGCTGAATTAAGCATTTTGTTAGCCTGATTCTATTCATTCCTAAATAGCTGTGAAGATTTCTTTTTTTTTAATTTATTTTTATTTAAATTCAATTAATTAACATTTGTGTATTATTAGTTTCAGAGGTAGAGTTCAGTGATTCATCAGTTGCATATAACACCCAGAGCTCATCACACCACAGCCCCTCCTTAATGTCCATCACCCAGTTACCTCATTCCCCCACCCCTACCCCTGCAGCAACCCTGTTTGTTTCCTATGGTTAAGAGTTTCTTATGGTTTGTCTCCCTCTCTGATTTCATCTTGTTTTATTTTTCCCTCCCTTCCCCTATGATCCTCTGTTTTCTTTCTTGAATTCCACATATAAGTGAGATCATATGATAATTGTCTTTCTCTGATTGACTTATTTCGTTTAACATAATACCCTCTAGTTCCATCCATATCATTGCAAATGGCAAGATTTCATTATTTTTGATGGCTGAATAGTATTCCATTGTGTGTGCATGTGCACACGTGTGTGTGTATAGTCATTTGTATGACCTCTTTGGAGAAATGTCTGTTCATGTCTTCTGTCCATTTCTTGATTGGCTTGTTTTTTCTTCGGGTGTTGAGTTTGATGAGTTCTTTATGGATTTTGGATAATAGCCCTTTATCAGATATGTCTTTTGCAAATATCTTCTCCCATTCTGAAGGTTGCTTTTTAGTTTTGTTGATTGTTTCCTTCACTGTGCAGAAGCTTTTTATTTTGATGAAGTCCCAATAGCTCATTTTTGCTTTTGTTTCCCTTGCCTCCAGAGACGTGTCTAGTAAGAAGTTTCTATGGCCAATGTCAAAGAGGTTGCTGCCTGTGTTCTTCTCTAGGATTTTGATGGATTCCTGTCTCAAATTTAGGTCTTTCATTCATTTTGAGTCTATTTTTGTGTATGGTATAAGGAAATGGTCCAGTTTCATTCTTCTGCATGTGGCTGTCCAATTTTCCCAACACCATTTGTTGAAGAGACTGTCTTTTTTCCATTGGATATTCTTTCCTGCTTTGTCGAAGATTAGTTGACCATAGAGTTGAGGGTCCATTTCTGAGTTCTCTGTTCTGTTCCATTGATCTATGTGTCTGTTTTTGTGCCAGTACCATACTGTCTGGATGATTACAGCTTTATAATAGAGCTTGAAGTCCGGGATTGTGTTGCCACCAGTTTTGTTTTTCTTTTTCAACATTCCTTTGACTATTCGGGGTCTTTTTTGGTTCTATACAAATTTTAGGATTATTTGTTCCAGCTTTGTGAAAAAAGTTGATGGTATTTTGATAGGGATTGCATTGAATATGTAGATTGCTCTTCCAATCCATGATCATGGAATGTTTTTCCATTGCTTTGTGTCTTCCTCAATTTCTTTCATGAGTGTTTTATAGTTTTCTGAGTACAGATCCCTTGCCTCTTTGGTTAGGTTTATTCCTAGATAGCTTATGGTTTTGGGTGCAATTGTATATGGGATTGACTCCTTAATTTCTCTTTCTTCTGTCTCGTTGTTAGTGTATAGAAATGCAGCTGATTTCTGTGCATTGATTTTATATCCTGCCACTTTGCTGAAATCTTATACGAATGCTAGCAATTTTGGGGTGAAGTCTTTTGGATTTTCCACTTAGAGTATCATGTCATTTGCAAAGAGTGGAGTTTGACTTCTCTTTTGCCAATTCAGATGCTTTTTATTTCTTTTTGTTTTCTGATTGCTGAGGCTAGGACTTCTAGTGCTGTGTTGAACAGCAGTGGTGATAATGGATATCCCTGCTGACGATAGCTTTTCATCTGAGAACTCATCAAATACTCACAAATGAATGAGTGATGCTCCCAGTGACTTCCTAGCACTCTCATTCACTCCTTCATTCATTGATCAAACAGTGATGGGTCCCTGCTATGTGCAGGTGCTGTGCTAAGACTATGAATATAGTGATAAGATAGGAGTCCTTCAGGAATGAAATTTTGGCATAAAATAGTCATGCAATTGCAAACTTTTAGATCATACAAAAGAATATATTATGCTCTAGATGCTGGGCATAATAATTGCACAAGGAGGAAGGTATGTAAATGTAACTGAAATACATCATACACTTGACCTGAACTGAATTTGCTATCATTAACAATTTCACTTGATTTCTTTAGAATTTATTTGGGCTGGTGGAAACATGATTTGACTATTCTGGTCCACTTAGAGAAGATGGCTAAGGAAGTTGGAACTCATAACTCCATTTTAAGCAGAGCAAGTTCAAAGTCATTCCCTTAATCTTAAAGATTTGTTTTAAAGAACAGGTTCATTAATGTTTGTTATTAGTGATGTTTCTACCACCAAATAAAAATGTTTAGAGCAATAATTGATTTACATACCTCCTTTTCATTTTTTTTTTAAAGCTCCTAAGAAAAGTTTGAAGCCCAGGCAAAATGATTTGGTATCAGACCAAAGCAACTGTTTCCAACAGAAAATTATTAATGTTATTAAATTATTCTTTCTCAGCTTCCAGTGCTAAAGGGAAATGACATATTGTTGACAGCTATCAGAACTCTTTTTGCTTTATCGGAAAGTTACTTGAAAAATTACCATATCATTAAACTCAAATCTCAAAAATATTTCAAAAATCTCTCTGAGAACTTCTAAGACAGACATAATATCATTACTATATATTCACTCTTTGCCTTCTAGTGTTCAGACATTGGTTAAAGGGGGAATGAGTTTGGGGAAGGAAATGTCCTAAGGTGAATGCAGCATCAGGAAGAGAGATTAACCCCCTATCTTGGTTTCTCTCCCCTCTCCAAGGTAGGGGTTCTTAATAGAATTGCTTGGAAAGTTTTTGATCTCTATAAGCAAAGGAGATCCATTCCCCAGCTGGATACTTGCCCAGTCCTGGATTTGCTGACCTGTCCAGGGGGGTCCTCTAAGAGCCTGGGAGAGTGTCTGAGAGAGATTGCATAGCACTGTATAGTGGTATGGCCAGCACAAAAGGGGCAGGAGAGTCCCCTTACAATTCATGGGTCTTGAAAGATACAGAAGGAAGAATGGAAGAGCCAGTTTTGAGAACAGCACTGAGAAAGATAAAAAGGCAGAGGACCCTACTCTCTGAAGAGCAAAAGGACTGAGTGGAGTGAAAAATAGAGCAAAGTAGTGAAAGATGGGCCTGGAGAGGTAGGTTGGAGCCAGACTCAGTAAGGCCTTGCGTGCCAGGGCAAGAAGATATATTCAATTCAGTAAATAATTGGAAACCATTGTACGTTCTTTGAGCCAAAAAGGGATCTAATCAGTGCTGTGTTTCAGGAAAATTAATTTGACAGAAATGCATGGAATGGATCTGGGCAGGAAAAGGCAGGAGATAACATGCATGTGTGATGCTGAAGAAGATTCCAAATTAAAGCACTGTTATGAGATACCACTACACGCTAATTTGAGTGGCAAAATTCTTAAAAATGTAAACTGACAGTATCAAGTGCTGGCAAGGACCCAAGAGCATCTGGAACTCTCATACATTGCTGGTGAGAATGAAAAATGAACGATCCACTCGGGAAAACGATTTTGCACTTTCTCATAAGGTTAAACATACACCAGCCATATAACCCAACAATCCCACTCGTGGTTATCTACCCTAGAGAAATGAAAACTTATGTTAATATAAAAACCTGTACATGAGGTTTTTTTTGTTTTTTTTTTTAAAGATTTTATTTATTTATTCGACAGAGATAGAGACAGCCAGCGAGAGAGGGAACACAAGCAGGGGGAGTGGGAGAGGAAGAAGCAGGCTCATAGCAGAGGAGCCTGATGTGGGACTCGATCCCATAACGCCGGGCACGCCCTGAGCTGAAGGCAGACGCTTAACCGCTGTGCCACCCAGGCGCCCCTGTACATGAGTTTTTATAGAAACTACTCATAATTATGAATTATGAATCCTGAAACTGGAAAGCACCCCAAATATCCTGGAGTAGGTGAGTGAATAAACAAACTGTCGTACTTTCACACCATGGAATACTATTCAGCAACAAGAAGGAACAAGACATGATGAATGAAAGAAGTCAGTCTCAAAAGTTTTCACATGGTATGATTCCACTTACATAATACTCTTGAAAAAACAAAACTATAGAGATGGAGGACAGATTAATGATTGTTGGGGGTTAGGGGAGAGAGGTGAGCTAGTAACAACAACAATAACAACAACAGCAACAACAGTAATAATAGTAATAATAATGGGATAGCATGAGGAAGTTCTTTGGGGGTGATGAAACTATTTTGTATACTGATTCTAGAGGTGGTTACATGAATCTGTACTTGTGTCTAAAATCACAGAACCATAAAAAAGTCATAGAACCATATATGAAGAGAAAGAGGTCAATTTTACAGTACGTTAATTTTAATAATTAAAATTTAAAAAAGAAAGCAAGGCCAAACAAACAAATTAGCAAGGAAAGCAAGATATTTTCCCTTGTTTGAAATATCTTTTGGGTACAGCACATTAGCATAAATAAGCAAAGTGTCAATGCTAAGTGGGAGGAAGGACTGGAAAAACAGATTCTTAGATTGTGAGACTCATAGATTAACCCAAGGTTAGCAAATACGCTTGTTTGTGGCAGACGGTATTTCCAAAAATGGCTGCAACATTAGGTGTCAGCCTATCTTACTACTCCTCCATCAAGAGGTCTGTGTCCCTACTGCTTGAACTTGAGATTGCATACACAAGAGAGTACGGGGCGAAAGCTGAGGTATGCGCTTCCTGAGGCTGTCATAAAAACGCTATGCACTTCCTCCTTGTTCCCGCAGAACACTTGCTCTTAGAACCCAGTTAGTGTATCGTGAGGACTTCCGAGTAGCCCATTGAAAGGCTTATGAGAAGAGGAATGGAGGTCTTTGTCCACAGCCCTGGCTCATCTTCCAACCAGTAGCCAGCACCAACTTGCCAACCCTATGAGAGCCACCTTGAAAGTAAAATCAAACTAGGTGAATTGCCTAGAGCAAAGAGTGTGTCAGCCAAGTCCTGTCTAAGTTGGCTACCCATGAGCAAAGTAAATGATTGTTGTTCTAATCCACTAAGTTTTGGGATGACCTTTTACACAGCAATGGGGAGCTAATAGAATGTTTTCACTTGTCAGCACCAACGGACGAGACTTCCCTGGCATTCCTGGGATGGATCGAGTTTAGAGGAAGAGAATACATGACTGATCAGTGAAGTTGGACACTGGGCATAGTACTGAGCGCTGGTATCCGTGCTATTGCCTGTCCCGTCACATCCAGCACTCCCGTTTTATATTTGAGTAAGAGACAGAGTGCAGGTTGGTTGTGACCTGCTCGAGATCACACAGATATTTCGTTGCAGAGCCAGAACTCAGAATGAAGTCTTCCGATGTGCAGTTTAGTAGTCTTTTCACTCTGCCTGTCCCTTTCCACTAACAGATTCCAGAGACCTGAACCAAGGATCTGGGGCAATAAATATATGCCAGGTGCTTCTCCTTACCCCTCTCATGCCTGTGACAGACATCGTTAGTTAAGTACAGCGCTCTCCTAAGGTCACTAAGGTCACTGATGAGTGTGGAGATCATAGACCCAAACTGCCACTAGAGAATCTGAGTAGAAAGATGCCAAGAGCTCTAACTGACTTGTGTCAGGAGTGTCAGAAGAATACAGCAAAGGCAATCTTGAAACGTAAGCTGGAAAATGATCTAATATGGAAGTGCATCTTGCATGAGAAAAAGGAAAGTATTTAGATACAACCACTTGGGATCAAGGATGTCTGAAATGACACGTAAACTTCTTACAGAATTGACTAAGAAATCACTTCCCACATCGTTGAGGAAATCTGTTGTACATTCTATTAGACAATTTCCATTTCCTATTTTAAAACTTATTGTGTGGGGTGCCTGAGTGGCTCAGTCAGTTGAGCATCCAACTCTTGGTTTCAGCTCAGGTCATGATCTCAGGGTTGTGGGATCGAGCCCTGTGTCGGGCTCCATGCTCAGCAGGGAGTCTGATTGGGATTCTCTCTCTCCCTTCTCCCCTGCCCCCCCAACTCTAAAATAAATAAATAAATCTTTAAAGAAAAACTTATTTTGTTGTTAGAAGAAAATCTGTTACTTTAGTTCTATAAAGTATATTGTATATATAAAACTTAGCCTCATCCTGAATATAATAGAATTGGAACGCTTACAACACATTCAACAGAGCAGTACTGATGTACACTTTGGTGGTTCTGTTCTTCGTAATGTGCTTGTCATTGAGAACAAAGCAGGCTCAGGAAAAAAAATATGATTTTTAGGGTGTAATTTAAAAGTGGAGGTTATAAAGCTAGGGCACTGTGAATTTTAGGGTCACTCCCTGAGAACCAGATTCTCAGGTTCATTCAACGTAGGACCGAGAGCGGGGCTTCTCTGAACTTGACCATAGGCGTACGCTTCTGTGTACTCTGCAGAAGCAACCACAACCAAACTCCCAGAAAAATAATGATCACTCTCTCCCTTTCTATGATTCTGAGTAGGGCATGGGGTTAGAGCTAGGTATGAAGGTTATTTGGGTAAACCAAAGTGGCCAAGTTCCTTCATTAATTCATTTGTTCACTGAGTACCTACTATGTGCAAGGTCTTCTGTTAAACACTACTTGGAATACAAGGATGAAACGGGGCTTTTATCTTCAAAGGTTCTCTAGCCGAGACCCCATCCTCTCTTTTCATAGAGTAAGATTTGAGAACAAGAGCCCAATGAATTAGAAATCTAAATATCAGCCAGTGACATCCAAACACAAGAACACTGGGTTTAAGCATTAGAAGCAGGATACATCACTACAATTGTCTCCACAAATCAGCAGTCTTCAAAAATATTAGCACAACCCTTTTTCTTTCTTTCTTTCTCTTTCTTTCTCTTTCTTTCTTTCTTTCTTTTCTCTCTCTCTCTCTCTCTCTCTCTCTCGTTTTCTTTTGACATGGATTACATTACCATTTGCAATATTACTAATTGCTGGATCACTTAGATGCATTACTCTGCTCTTAGGAAATTATTCCTGGTAATGAAATTCTTTTCATCAGTTCCACTTTCAGATTTGCAATACAGGCTTGTCCTTTAACAAGTATAAGCATTCTTTTCAGAAAAAATATGCAGCAGATGTGGCAAAACAGAAATATAATATTCTTGGAAGTGCGTTAGTTTGGATAACAATTGAACTTTCGTACTTGGACTTTATTCTACTAGTAATTTCTCTGTCCGCATCAGATTTTCACAAAGGTTGAAGTCATCATTTTGTGTAATTTATTCTCAAATCTTTAAACAAAGGTCAGTAAAATTCTTGTTACATCTTCTCAGATTTTTGTAGTAAGGAGCTGTTGATTTATATTTCCCGCATTCTTTTCTGCAATAGACTATCTCAGTAATTTCCACCAGGTTTTCCTAAATACCAGTAACTTGTTTTTCAACTAATAAACTTGACCCAATTACCTCTCAAAGGCCTATAATATCTGTTACGCTCCAGGGCACAAGAACAAGAAAGAAAATATCAAAAGAAAGTGGGTTTGGAAGTCAATCCAATCTGGATTCCATGTAGGCTTTGCCATTCCCCGTGTGACTTTAGGTAAATAACTTAATCTCACTGAGCCTCAGTTTCCTTATCTGTGAAATGGGGATAACGTGCACATTGTAAGGTCATTATGAGAGGTCATTATAAGCACAGTACAAGAAAGCAGAGAGCCTGGTGTATAATAGGAGTTCCTTAAATAATAATTTCCCTTTGCTTCCTTTTAAAAATGACAGTGCTTAAAGCTCAGGATTTAATCATTAAAACAAACGGTGACGGATGCAAACCATTCAAGTCTCAATCAACTTTTCTGACACTTCGGTATGTAGAGTATTTGACATTTCTCCTTCTTCATGGAAAAAGCACCTCACATTAAGGAAAATGAAAAATTTGGGGGGAAACATCATCCTAGCACTACAACAGTTTCCATTTTTGTCATGGTCTGGCTTTTATACAAAACGGCCACATTTTCTGCACAGTCGCCATCAGACCGCGCTTCGCATGGCAGCATCTTCTTTAAGGTACGAAGAGATTTCTTCCAGGTGATAGTGGGAAGCAGCCGAAGAGGAAAGCATGCAAAGCTGCGGAGGTGTTGAAGTTCTCTCACATTGTTCAAACCTTCCTCCAGCACAGAACTCCACAAAGAACTCCTCTGCAGTGTTCGTTACCCAGGGCGGTTTCTTTAAATTGTTTGACGTCAGAGAAGGAATGCTATAGCAACAGTCTGTCAAACTGGAATTAACTCCGAAGAAAGATGGGGGTGGGGAGAGGAAAACTGCTCCCGGGCGGTACTGACTTCAGAGGAAGCAAATTGGGTAGTTACATTCATTTTATGACATTTTAAACATAAAACACCCGGAGAAATTTGGGAAAAGAGTCGGTTGAGATGCACAGGGTGTTTAACTCGTGCAGGGATCAGCGACTTGCCAGGGTTCTCTGAAAGGCCTGGTTTCATCGGTAACAATAACTTCCAAGTATTGATCATTTATCTGGAGGCAGGCCCAGTGCAAACGGTATCTCATTTGATATTTTAGCACCTTTATGAGGCAGGTATCATCCCTATTTTGCCCATGACCAAGCTCAGTCGCTGAGACGTGCACGGTCACCCGACCAGCGATGGTCAGAGCTGGGATTCCAACGCAATGTGGTGTGATGCTGGGCTCCAGTTTACTTTCTTAAACGTAGAATTCCCGACTGTTAAACCTAAAAGGGACCTTGGGGTCTTCTACGTCAGCCCCCCATCCTGCCCACGAGCAAACTGAGGCTTCTGCGGGGCCAGGAAGGAAACCGGCCACACCACTTGGGCGCAACTCAGAAGTGTGCTCCGGCGTCCAGGCGCCACAACGACAAGAAAACGAAACTGCCTGGGAATTAATGTTTTTCTTCTTCTTCTAGCAGGAAACGAGAGAGAAAATAGGAAGCAGAAGCTGCGCGCGGCGCCCGCTGCCTTTGGCCCCCGTCCCCCGCCCGGGCGACGCGCGCTCCAGAGTGCGCGTGCCCGCGGCGCGTCCCCAGCGGGCCCGGNGATCCCGGGCTTCCCGCAGGGGGCGTGGGGCGCCTCGGGGCCGCCCCGGCGGAACCCCGCCCGGTGGTAGCTTGGGGCTGGCCGGGTCGGGCGCCCTGGGCGGCGGAGCCTGCCGGGGAGGGACGGGACGGGCGCGCCTTGGTCGCGCTGTGCTCCCGCGCGGGGGCCAGCCCCTCGGCCGCCGCCTCGGGCACTTCCTGGGCGGCTCGGACCGCTCGCTCTGGGAGGCGAGGGGGCGGCCTGTAGTCCCCGGCCTCCAGACCCCCAGATCGGTGCCGACGCCCCGAGGCCTCGCCGGGGGACCCAGAGCGCGAGCTCGTGCCTGCCCCGAAAATAACGGTTATTCGGGACTGCCCAGAAGGGTTATTGGGTGGAGAGCTCTGGGAAAGCTCATAAAAGTTTTCCGCTGAGTGCTAAAAATGAGACTAGTGGTTTCGTGTTAAATTTGTTTTGGAAATGATATGTCCAGTATTGGGGCGGGGGTAATGGATTATGAATTCTTGTAAATTCTGTACATGATAAAATGTTTTCCTTTTCTCTCCACATTCTTTTTTTTGCTTCAAAACACAAATGATTGCCTTCTTCTTTGATATTTATTGCTAAACGCTAAGGGAAGACTGAATTTCCAAAAGTTTAAAAACGGACTTTCATTTCTTTATAGAAGCGATGCTTTGTTATTTTGCATCTCTCTGCCTCTCTCTCTCTCCGTCTCTCTTCCTTTTTCTCCCACTCCTTCCCTTTCTCTTTTGGTAGAGGATGTGGATACATCTTTTTCTCTTTCGGCCACTGGCAGAATAGCTCGGCGTGTGGATTAGCACCCTGCTGGGAAGTTTTCTTAAGACATTTGAGATTTAATTGTTGATCAGAACGCTTTATTATCATTCCTTCTTAGTGTTGCAAACTGAGATTGTGTTGTCACAGAGCCCACACTGCTTATTTAAGATGAAAGGGAGGTCTTTCCTAGTCGTGGAGGAAAAGGACGGTTTGGATCCCTAAAATTGTATGCTTTGAGTCTCTCTGCCATTGTACATTTTAAGACTCTTTAGTGTGGGGCTTTTGGGCTATTACAGATCCGTGGCTCTGAAAGTTTATTGTATATTTCAGAATTTGGCTAAAGATCACTTTAAGATTTTCCGTGTTGCATTTTGGTTTGTAGGTGAATTTGAAACTGAAATAGAAGCTTTTAAAATACCGTTTTATTGAACGTGGTTAACTGTGTTGTGTATACACATTTATAAAATTGGCTAACGTGGCTTGCAGTACGTTGAGGTTCGTCTCTGTGAGCCGTAAGCATTGCTTAGGAGGTTATTCTGAGTTTTTGGTCTTTGTTAACCTGTAGAATTGCTGCTTTGATCATTTTTTTCCAGCTTTATTGAGATATAATTGACATACAACATGATATAAGTTTAAAGTATACAACGTGATGACTTGATATTCATATATATTGCAAAATGATGATCGTGGTAAGGTTAGTTAACACATTCATCACCTCATGTGTGTGCATGGCTGTGTTTAGCAGTTTTCAAGTATAGAATACAGTGTTGTTAACAATAGTAACCATGCTGTACCTTATATCCCCAGAGCATACTCTCTTGTAACTGGACGTTTATACCATTTGATCAACATCTCCCCAGAATTGTTTCTTTTAAGTCATTGGCGCTTTAGTATGTCAGCACATATTTTTACACTTTAAAAATAGATTCTGGGACATTTTGAAAATTGAGAATTGGAACAAAGTATAGGACATTTTTTTGCCCTTACCAAGTACTGCCTGAGATGGTGTGAATTCTCAAGAGTTTTTCAGGCATGTTACTAAAGTACACTTTGTTACTAGTTTCTTTACCTTGTTGACTGGTTTAACCTGCATTTGTTATAGGGACTAATTATTAGACATTCGTGCTGGGCCAGGGGTATGCTACACATTATTCTATTTATATGTTACATGAACTTGGCAAAGGAGGCATTATCCAGTTCTACAGGTGAGGAAACGGTGCCCCTGAGATCTTAAATAACTTGCCTGTGGTCATGTAGCTGTTTAGTCACTCAACTGGCGTTCAAAGCCAGGCCTCTCTGAGTCTGAAGACTACGTTCTTTCCTCTGTGCCACATTGACTTTGTGCCAGGACGTGCGGAATGACCCTCAGTTACTCGTTAGCATATTTGTGAATTTTCCAAGACGTGCCGGAGGTGTGGGTTTGTTTTTCCAGCATGACTGTTACTATCTATCTGTGTTATTGTACAGATCCTCGTGTCAGCCGTTCTCCTCTCACCTCTCTGTTCCTGGGTCAATGTCTGGCTCAAAGTTCAAGACCTCCCTCTTGCGAGGGCAGGTTTTCTCCTATTGACATTAATAGGTAGTGAAAACTTGATTATCCTTCCAAAATAATAACCCCATTTTTTTTTAAAGATTTTATTTTTATTTATTCGACAGAGATAGAGACAGCCAGCGAGAGAGGGAACACAAGCAGGGGGAGTGAGAGAGGAAGAAGCAGGCTCATAGCAGAGGAGCCTGACGTGGGGCTTGATCCCACAACGCCGGGATCACGCCCTGAGCCGAAGGCAGACGCCTAACCGCTGTGCCACCCAGGCGCCCCAATAACCCCATTTTAATGTGGGTTTTCTAGAGCCATAGATACAACTATTGTGGAAGGTTATAAACAGTATGGCAGTCTCTTTTGGAATATGGGAGCCCTCAGATATTCCTCAAATTAAACCAGAAGATATTTCTTTTAAAGGCTTTATTTCTTGATTTGTCAGAGAGAGAGAGCATAAAGAGGGGGAGCAGCAGGCAGAGGGAGAGGGAGAAGCAGGCTTCCTGCTGAGCAAGGAGCCCAGTGCGGGGCTGGATTCCAGGACCCTGGGGTCATGCTTAACTGACTGAGCCACCCAGGCACTCCTGTGTCTCCCATCTTAAAATTCTTTTCTTGATCTAATATTCTGCCCCATGTCTCTGGCTCCACATTGAGAAAGCATCATTTTTTTTTTTTAATGTAATTTTTTTTGGTAGAATAAAAATAAATACAAGAGAGGATAACAAGAAACTATTCGTTACCTACAGGGGGTGGGTAGGAACTGAGTAGAAGTTATAGTGAAGGGAACAGCACTGCTGTGATTATCTCTTTTTGTATAGTTTTGGAAACTTGTTTATGTTTTATATGTTAAAAAATAAAATTAACAAGGTTGAAAGAAAAAAAACCTCCAAAACTGAATACAAACAAAACAAAGGAACCAACTATATTTCAATGAATAACATGAACTCTCTGGAGAAAAGAAAAATCCAAGTAAGTTTTTAACACAGCACCTGGAACTATCTACCTTTCATCTAAAGATAGAAAGGACTGCAAAAAACGAACAAAAACAACAACAACAACAACAACAACAAGAAAATCAACTTGAACCCTGTGTAGCAAACTGGTTTTTTATAGTGGTAGAGATATAGCAACTCTTGAACTATTTTGTATGTATCATAGAAATGAACAAATGAGTAAATCCATTGATATTTTTTTGAGGTAGCATTTTCACTGCGGGAGAAGGGAAATAAGATACGAAATGGAGAAGGCGGTGAAGCACTCTCTGGTGTTGGATTGGATTTAGAGTTATATATTTCCTAGCTCTGTCTGATGGAAGGGTCTAGAAGCAATGATACCCTGGAAGCAGTGAGCACAAGTAGTTCCCAGATCTAAATGGCTGGTTCAAGGGCTGGGGCAGGGAAAGTAGAAGGTAAGAAAGTGTTCCCAAAAATGGTTGTGGCACATCAGAAGGACATAGGAACTAGCTTGAGCAGCCAAATATTGGAAAATTTGAGCTGCAAAATGAATAATGATAGTAATGGATTATAACCCACTGAATAAAATAAGAATACATAAGTTCGTAATAAATAAAGGAAAAGGAGAAAGCATTCTCAAGTAGACTGCCAATAAAAAGGTAGAAGGAGCAATAAAGTTAGAAAAGTGACTGGCTTGCCACCATCATGGTCATGTTGATTCACGAAAGCATTACTGATGGAGAAAATGGAATGGGGAAAAGGGTACTAATACAGTTTCCAGTGGTCTCTCCAGAGATTAATGACCCAGGGGAAAAGGAATACTTCACAGTGCAGAAGTCTGGCAGACACCATCTCAACCAAATGATCAAAGTTAACATCACCAATAGCCAGATAAACAGGTTCCTCTTGGGGCGCCTGGGTGGCTCAGTCGGTGAAGCTTCTGCCTTTGGCTCAAGGCACGATCCCAGGGTCCTGGGGTGGAGCCCCGTGTTGGCCTCCCTGCTCAGCGGGGAGTCTCCTTCTTTCTCTCTCCGCTGCTCCTGCTCTCTCTCAAATAAATAACTAAAATCTTAAAAAACAAAACAAAACAGGTTCCTCTTGATGTGCTTGAACTGGGGACATCATTACCTTTCGGTGGTTTTTCTAAAATGCATAACCAAAATCTACAAAGAGGAAACAATTGAGGGACCTTAATTGAGGGTCCTTCCACAAATGAACTTTTTCCGATATGTTAATGTCAGGAAAGAGAAAGAAAAAGGAAATGTTCTAGATAAAGGAAGTTTGGGGTGCTTGAGTGGCTCAGTGGGTTAAACATCTGCCTTCGGCTCAGGTCATGATCCCAGGGTTGTGGATCCAGTCCCCATCAGGCTCCCTGCTCAGCCGGGAGTCTGCTTCTCCCTCTCCTTTGCCCCTTCCCCCTGCTTGTGTGCACCCTCTCTCCTCTCTTTCCCTCTCTCTGTCTTTCGTGCGCGCCTCTTTTGCTCAAATAAAGAAAATCTTTAAAAAAAAAGAGTGCTAAAAAAAAAAAATAAAGGAAGTTTAAGAGACCCGACAAAGTGCAACACATAAAATCCTGCGTTGGATCTTGGGTTGGAAAATCTAACTGACCTAAGACTATTATCAGGACATTGGCAAAGTTTGAATATGTACTGAATATGAAATAATAGTATTGCATCAATGTTAAGTTTCCTGAATTTGGTCATTGTACTGTGGTTATATAAGACAATGCCCTTGTTCTTAGAAGATACACAGTGAATTATTAGGAGTAAATGGTCAAAATATCTTCAGTATACTCTCAAATGAACAAGCAATAATTAATTATTACATATGAAGAGAGAATGATAAAGCCAATGTGGCAAATATTAACAATTAGTGAATCTAAGGGAAAGGTCTAAGAGTATTTATTCACCACCATACTACTTTTTTCAACTTTAAATTTGAAATTTTAAAAAATGAAATGTTAAAAATAAAACTTCAAAAAACAATAAAGCTACTTTGTGTCCAAAAACAACAAAAAAAATCTTCGAAGGAGTCCATGCCGGCTGTGTCTACTCCTCAGCTCCCCATCTCTTCTAAACCCACTGCAGAGTGACTTTGTCCTTCCTGTGCTGTGAAAAAAACATTCTTCCCAAGGTCACCGGTGACATCAGTCTTGCCACATTAGATTGCTTGGCCACATTTAACACGGGTGATAGAGAACTCCTTCCTGTTGAAGCAATTTTCCCTTGGCTTCTGGGACACGGACTCTGATTTTCATCCTGCTTCACCAGCGAGAGCTTCTTACTCTCCTCAGAAAATGGTGTTATCATCCACCCAGTTGCTTAGGCTAACAACCTTAAGAGTTAGCTTTAATTCTCCTGTTTCACTCATGGTACATCTCTTTCCCCATTGGCAACTGTAATGGGCTCTAACTTATTATTATTCCAAATTTGGCTATTTTTTATTGTTTCTACTGCCACTACCCTTGTGTCAAACCACCATCTTCCGGGGCCTGGACTACAGCAGGAGCTCCTAACTGGTCTTTCAGCTTCCAGTCTCAGGCAGCAGAGCCCATTACTGTTAGATAAAATCTGAAGTTTTTACTGTGGTCAAGAGGCCCACATGATTACATGGTTGGTCTCCTGCCCACCCCCTCTAATCTCTTCTGCTTTGCTCACTCCCCTCCAGCCTCACTATCCTCTCTGCTGTTGATTCAACATGCCAGGTTAGTTTCTGCCTCAGGACCTTTGCATTTACTGTTTATTCTTCCTGGAATGCTCTTCTCCCATTTAAGGCATGGCTTATTCGATCATTTCATTCAGGCTTTACAGATTGATTTATTTAAAAGTAGCCTTCCTTGTTGCTAACTTCTTGCAGGTTTTTTTCTCCTGCATAGTACTTATCTGTACTTGAAATTGTTGTTTATTTATGTGCTTTATTATCTGTCTCCTAGACAGATATAGAATAAAGCTCCATGACAACAGGGCCTTTTGTTTGTTTTGTTTACTGCTGAATCCCTAGAGCCTGGAATGTGTCTGGCATGTTGTCGGAACTCAGATATTTGTTGAATGAATGAATAAGTGCATGAATTAATATATTCCAGCTTTTTTGTTATATTTTAACTAATATTGTCTCAAATGGAGAAGACTGTCCCAGAGAATCCTATAATGTAAGTGCTGTTTAAAGTTTCTTGGTGATCTGCTAAAGCTTCTCTGGAAGCTAACAAGTTGTTAATTTTGTTTGCCCGCTTCGTCTTCCTTTTGTCTGCCCTCTGGTGGAGGTAACACTGATAGGCAGCCAGACGAGTGCAGTAGGTCACTAGGAAGAAACAAAAAGGGAAGAACCTTGACCACAGACTGGATAATTAACTTTTAATTACAAAGATTACAAAATTTTAGGGGCGCCTGGGTGGCAAAGCAGTTAAGCGTCTGCCTTCGGCTCAGGGCGTGATCCCGGCGTTATGGGATCGAGCCCCACATCAGGCTCCTCTGCTACGAGCCTGCTTCTTCCTCTCCCACTCCCCCTGCTTGTGTTCCCTCTCTCGCTGGCTGTCTCTATCTCTGTAGAATAAATAAAAATAAAATCTTAAAAAAAAAAAAAGATTACAAAATTTTAATTTTTGGTAAGCCTCTAGATTAATTGTATTAATATTGGAAAGAATGACAAGAAAAAGGACAATATTTAAAGCGAGATCTGGGTTAGGATGTAAAAACAACAACAACAAACTAGCTCCAGAATGTTTTGATTATTTAAAATAATTCCTGCTCAAGTATACTTCTTTCTCTTAAAATATGTATTTTTTAAAGATTGCATTTATTTATTTGAGAGAGAGAGAGCACCAGCAGGGGGAGAGGGAGAGGGAGAAGCAGACTCCCCGTTGAACAGAGCGCCCTGGGATCAGGACCTGAGCCAAAGGCAGATGTTTAACCGACTGAGCCACCCAGGCACCCCTCTCTTAAAATATTTTTAATATTTTTCCATTTTTATTTTACAGAACCTTTTTCTCAACTACTATTAATTTCAGTTAATCTTCTGACTTTTCCATGTGTCAGTTAACATACGCCAGTGGAGAAGCCGGTATCCAAACCCCAACAGCTGTGTGGTAGCGGCAGCACCCTTAATTATTATGCTATCAGACAGCCTTCTTACTGTCTAGGGATGGCACAGGTACCACAGAATTTCCCTTGGTGCAAGAGTGATGAACAAAAAATGCTTGATACGTTTATAATATATGTTCCTCAATACCGTTTTTCCAGCATGCATTATGGAGAGCCTTCTAGAATTGCTCAAAGTTATATCTTATTTAATTTGTTTTGTAGCAGCAATCACGTTAAGTCATTTTAACACTTGTGCACTACTGACTTGCTAAAATAATATAAATTTAAAGTTTCTCTTAATGTCCATCTTTAATATTTAAGGCAGTGCACAGCTTAAATTACCCCCTTCTCCCACCCAGTTTTGGCTTTAGCAGGGTTGTTTCCTGTGCTGTTTGGTTATTACCAAGGAGGCTTAGTATACACCTTGCTGGGTAAGGGTGTACTCCCACCAAAATGCTTATCTTACAGTTGGAACCCCAAAAGGGAGCATTGTTCAGGGGGTGTCTTTACTGCTGGCATCTTTGCAAGTATTTAGAGCTCTGAGGTTCTCATCTTAACAGCTACGTAATATTTCATCGTATGGATGTACTGTATCTGCTTGCCTGTTGATTTATGTTTGTAATTTTTTGTTATATAAACAATCGAAGAGTGATGGTCCTTAAACATTCATTCTTATTTATTAAAAGATACTATGTTTTTAGAAGTCTTACTGTTTCTTCTTCATCACCTAATTTGTAATGCATTTTTAGCTATGGAGAAATTGATAGAATCTGTACCGTCGAGAGAGAACACTACTTTGGAATACACAGAGATGAGGACAGTGGTCCCTGTGCTCAGAGGGCTATTAATTAGTCCCTAGACTTGTGTATAGAGATTTTTTATATTTTTGTTAGGGTAACATGTAGCAATGGCTTGACTCATTTTTTTTCCCCTTCAATTTTTATGAGCTCCCCACCTACACATCCTTACCCTGGAATTGTTAAAAAGTGAAAATTGGGCTTTAACTATTTAGTAATGTAAAATTAAAAACCCCATAATACACCTTCAGCTAAATGAGACTTTGTTGTTTAACTGGCATGCAACAGAGATTATACATTTTATTTAGGGTAGTTAACAAGATTTATAGCGACCAGGTTTTCATAAGGAAATAATTTAAACATTTTTTTATTTTCTAGACTTCTGTAAATTAAATTATGTACTTAATAGAAAAAATGGAGGACAGCTAATTATTTAAGGAAATTGAAATTCATCAACAAGGGATCTTCATTATGTGCATTACTTATGAAATGGGTCTCTGGGGAGGCTGTTGTGGGAGTAGGAGTAAACTTTTTGAAAGACATGGTTTTAGGGCATCTGGCTGGCTCAGTCGGAAGAACATGAGACTCTTGATCTTGGGGTCTTGAGTTCGAACCCTATGTTGGGTGTAGAGATTACTTAAATAAATAAACATTTAAGAAAAAAAAAAAAACTGTGGTCATCTTGTCCCATGACATAAAAAGCAAAAGCAGTTGGTCTTTAAAAATTTTTCATACTTAAATATTAGTTTTCATGGTTATGTGTTAATGTTTATGGGAACTAAAGCTTATCAAGGGATTTCATTATTTCATTAATTATTAATGTGCCACTAGGGAAGCTTTTGGGGGAAAAATACTTAAAAACACACACAGAAATACTCCTCTGAGACTTAGGATATAAAGAAGGAGAGAAATGTGGCTATGTAAATTTCATCCATGGTTAGGTGCTCATTTTCAGTGAGGAAACATCTTCGTAAAGTTTTTAGAGATGGTGAGACGCATCATGATGGGTAGAGAAGCATCACCAGTAGCGTGTGTTTCTCAACACTCCTGAAGAACGATGTTGGTGCGTGTGGGAGTGTGCGCTGCTGAAACACTGTTCCCTCTTGGGAGAGTTAAGACCCCTTGGACTGTTGGCTGTTGCAAACCTTAGTGGTGGGGGAGGGAGTTGAGGATGGAGTGGAATCACAGATAGCTAGTGTGGTTTATCAGCTGTTTGTTTCAACCCAAGAAAGCAGTCGTATGATATTTTGGTAAATAAAGTGTGATCCTGAAGTAGCATTGGTGGATATCTGTGCGTTCCAGACCAATACCACGCAGGTGCATCTGCTTTTTAATTAGTAAAACCTCTGAAGTTTTACCTTCTGCCTAGGCATTAATGGCTTTATGTTAGAAAGAATGAGATCTGTACTGGGAGAAAGACGCCGAGTGACGTACTCTATTTCTACTTATTATTGGTACCTTTAGGATAATTTTACTTTTTTTAAAAAAAAGATATTTTACTTTTATTAAAGCTGTGAACACAGGAAGTTGTAGCTGCCTTTCCATGAATATGTTAATTGCACGTCGCATTTTGTCCCATGAAGCCAAATTAGCAAATAAACTAGATCATGATGCCTTATAAACATTTATAAACTTACATTTGTTGGATGAAATTCTGAGAGCTGCTGTTGTCATATTTTCATCCTTTAGTGGTGAGATTCATTTAAACATTTTTTTTAGATATAATCAAGAGTAATATGCAATTCTGTTAAATTGAAGGGATTGTTTTTGGTTAAAAAAACAAATTATGTGACTTTAAAGTGACCTAAGACCGTGTGACTTAGTGATACAGAGATGAACCATACGTGGTCCTATCAAAAAAAATCCAAGAGGTAACAATACTTGAGTGAAGTCATCTGAGAAAAGACTGTCTGAGAAGGTTAGGATTTGTAATTTACATAATCATCATTTATTTTCCTAATGTCTGAGTCATAGAGTCTTAGAAATACTAAAATTAGAGGCTGCTCAGCTTAGAGAAGGTACTTTTAGGACTAAGTAGAAGGAAATTCCCTGCCATTTTACATAGCTGCCAGTGAGTTCATAGAACTTGTTGCTTTAAGAGGTAGTGCAGCTAAAAATATGAGCATACTAGAAACGGTTTCAGTTTAAGGGAATTCCTCAGTATGGTAAGTTCAGTCTTCTTCTCACGAAACATTCGGTTTTGGTGACATAACATTTGAAATATGTGCTCTGTTGCAGCCCTTGCATCCTGAGGTAATTGTTACTAGTTTCTCATGAGAAGATGAACTCTTCTGATGGGGGTGGGTCGGTGTGGGTACCTGGTGCGGGGTAGGCATTAAACGATGTTTGTTGGGTGGAAGAATGAATCACATGACGATTTGGATTGACAGTAGGTCAGAATGGTGTTCATTTCTTACGTACTTTAGGACTATAGCTAAAAATAATAGGAATAATGCAGGGAGAAAAATCTTTCTGAAAGCTTTTCCAGGTGTTGACTAGAAAAAAGCTAAGCCTCTTCCGTTAAAGCTTCCATTTTCTCTCCGATTCTGTAGGTATGATACACTAAAAGAATGGAAACACACGGACTCTACGTTTAAAGGATGCACTCTGCATCAGGTTTTTTTTTGTTTTTTGTTTTTTGTTTTTTGTTTTTAAAGATTTTATTATTTATTCGACAGAGACAGCCAGCGAGAGAGGGAACACAAGCAGGGGGAGTGGGGGAGGAAGAAGCATAGCGGAGGAGCCTGATGTGGGGCTCAATCCCATAACGCCGGGATCACGCCCTGAGCCGAAGGCAGACGCTTAACCGCTGTGCCACTCAGGCGCCCCTGCATCAGGTTTTTATGTAGTACCTGGTATTACTGTAATTTTAGGTTTTGTTACTACCTTTGCCTCAGAGTTCTTCCCTTCTTTTCCTTGATTTAAAGGATACTTTTATAATTTATAATTTAAAAATTAACCTAAAGAATTTGTGATTAAACACTCAGCTTTTATAAATGGCAGAGTTTAAAACACTACAGTTATCACACGTTTTATTTATAACACACAAATGTAAAAAGGTGTGGGAATGAAACAATCCATTTGCTTTTAATTCCATGAATAAGGAATACCTGTCCTTTTTTTTTTTTTTTTTTTAACGCATGACATTTTATTGGGCTGTGGAATTTACCACCTCAGTTTAGATTTCCGCCAAGATGACAAATCCTGTTCAATGAGAGATCCTGTAATTCTTAACCAAAGGGTTCAACCCCAGTGGATCTGTTTATGATACCTGGATAAAGAGCTTGTTTTCTTGTTGGTTGATTATGACTGTGTGGACTGATCATGTTGTGACTTGTTAACAAAACTAAATCACAAGTTCTTAAAAAAAGAAAAAAAGAAAAAGAAAAGAAACGTAGTAAGAGCTACTTTTGGCAGTTGAGAATCTAAGTCCCTTTCTTAGTTAACTCCGGAGATACTTGAAACACTATTGGCAGGTATTTTCTCACATGCTTCACTACTTTAACAAAGATTAATGCATTTAAGCCTTAAATTAAAAACTTTTTTTCAAGTATCTCTCTTTTCAGGTGTCCTGGGTATTTCCTGATAGAAGATAGCTGATTCCTAAGCTGTTCTTTCAACTCTTGAATTTATTTCATTCTTAAATTTCTTAAAGAGTAAAAGCAAGACCAAATACAGATTCTTTTAAAGAAGGTGATGGCTGCCAAAAAAATTCAAGTTTTTGCCAGATGCATTGTTTCCCTTGAGGAGAGGGAAGATAACACCTGAAATACGTCAAGAAATCGTTGATGATTTCTTTGCAAAAACATTTTTAAGTTGTGTTTGAGAAATAGGAAATTTATATGGGGAGCATGTCTTTTTTCTCTTTTCCCATTCTGAAGGCATTCTTCAGGAAAAAAATTCAAAAAATTTTCACAATTCAGATAAGGGAAATAATTCTGCCCTATTTAAAAGCTGATAGGAACGGGAATGATTTTTTTCTAAAATCATGTATTCTAACTGCTATCTTTATTTTTTAAAGTATTTAGAAGTTTTGTTTGACCAGAAAGATAATATAAATGCCATTTAGATTTTTTTTTTTTAGGAACCTATTTTTTAAGATTTTATTTATTGAGAGCGAGCCGGAGAGCACAAGCAGCAGGGAGGGGCAGAGGGAGAGGGAGGAGCAGACTCCCTGCTGAGCAGGGAGCCTGATGCGGGGCTCCATCCCAGGACCCCAGGATCATGACCTGAGCCCAAGGCAGATGCTTAACCAACTGAGCCACCAGGCGCCCCAGAACTTTTTTTAAAAAAAGATTTATTTATTTATTTTAGAGAGAAAGAGTGGGGGAGGGGCAGAGCCAGAGGGGAAGGAGAGGGAGAGAATCTTAAGTGGACTCCATGCTGAGTGCAGAGCCCCAATCCCACAACCCCAAGATCATGACCTAAGCCAAAATCAGGAGTTAGATGCTTAACCCACTGAGCCACCCAGGCGCCTCAGTCTTTTTAGGAACTTCTTAATGCATAAACACACATTTTTTTTTTAAAAGATTGTAAGTAATCTGTACACCCAACGTGGGCCTTGAACTCAACTCCGAAATCAAGAGTTGTGTGCTCTAACAACTGGGCCAGCCAGGCACCCCATGAACACACACACTTTTTTTTTTAAGATTTTATTTGAGAAAGAGCACAAGTGTGTGCACACATGAGCAGGGGGAGGGGCAGGGGGAGAGGGAGACCCCAGTCTGCTGAGCTGGGGCTCAATCTCATGACCCCAGTCATGACCTGAGCCGGAGGCAAACGCTTAACCAACTGAGCCACCCAGGTGCCCCTAAATCAACACACATTCTTGAACATTCCCTCAATGAAATGGTTTTAGATTTGTTTCCTATGTAAACGAGTGTAGACCTGTGTTTCTCAGACTGTAGGAGGCACCAGAATTAGGGTGCTTGTTAAGCACTGATCGCTGGGCTCCACGCTCAGAGTTTGCTGTTTGGGCCTGGGAAAGGGCCTAAACGTGTGCGTTTCTAGCAAGTTCCTCAGTGATGCTGCTGCTGCCCCTGGTCCCCACACTTTGAGAACCTCTGATGAGGTTATTAGTTGAATCGGTGGTTATGAGCCATGCTTCTTCCCTTCCACACCTGAAGGCTATAGCAGTCATCAGCAGTGCTTCAATCTAGGAGTCAGGGCAAGGGAGCGGGGTGGGCGGGGTTGTCGGGTGGGCGGCGTGCTGGGGTGGGCCAGGTACTGCTGTCTTCACGAGGTGGGTGTTGTTTGAGAAGGGCCTTCACATGATTGGATGCTTTCTCTCCTACCCACTCATTAGAGAGTCCTGGTCTATATAACAGGGGGTAGGAGTAGCGTCCCCTCCCTGCAGGCGGACGGAAGTCGTCTCCCGAGTTCGCAGGTAGGAATCTCAACGCTTCTCAAGGAGTTACGGAGAGAACACAGGGGTTACCAACAAAGGGGTTACGCGGCAGCATAACTGGGATTGAGGCCCTGAACAAATTTCTTTCTGGTAATCATTGTATTTTTCTTTTTGTTGAAAGTATTTTGCATTGTATATTGATCCAGATGTAGATACCGGCCTGGGTACTGTTTCTGGTCATAGTGTCTTTGTATATTTCCCTTGCTGGGCCCAATTAGCCCTCAGAGTTCCAAGGACATTTTGTGAATGTATATGTTTAATTCGCCAAACAATCCCCCCGGGGTATCTCATTCTACCGATGAGGGAATTAAGACTCAGAGCAGGCAGCGATTTCTGGGGTCACGCGGGAAGGATACCGGGGGGGGGGTGAGTCAGCACTCTCTTAGGTTCTGTGAACTCAGGTAAGTGCGGTAACCTCTGTAACCTGTAGTTCCCTCGTCTGTGGCATGGGGATCCTATTAGCCCGTACCTTCTGAGGTCGACTTGCGGCCATTAGATGAGTTCCTGTGAAAAGTTCTGCATAGAGCATGGCACAGAAGTGCTCAGTGAGTGCCATCCCTTGGTTGACTCCTACTAATGCCTCTGTTCTGGGCTTGTCCTGACTTTGTGCCACGTAATCTTCCTCTTACGCATTACAGGTCCGTAACCTCATCTCCACAGTTCGGAGACCCAGAATGCTATGAAAACGGCAGGCTTTTTCATACATCACTTAGTGGAAAAGCTTTATGTGATTTGGACTCCTTTCGTGCCACAGCCTGGCCTGATCTACCACAAAACCTGCTAGTCTGTTTTTCCCCCACCTGGTTGTGAACGTGCTTATGTTTTGCTACAGAAATACTCCTTGACTGTAAAGAGTCCACACCTTTTTAAAATCTGAAAACTTCCCAAATCCAAACCACACGTGGTGCTAGGGCTTCGGATAGTGGGATTATGGACCTATGTGAGTATCTTACATGTCTGTTTTCCTCCTTGACCGTGAGCTGGGGAGCTGGGCCTGTCCTGTTCACGTGTAGCCTCAGGTCTTTGGGTATGATGGGCGTTCGGTAAATGTTTGGTGAAAGAATGAACCAGGCCACAACATACCAGTTAGGTGAAGGGAAACAGACTGAAGAAACAGCACCTTATTTATTTTCTGGAACACGGACATGCCTGTGGTTCACAAGAGGCAGAATTTTTTTACTTGGGGCATTTAAGTGTTCAAGGGGATGAGAAAGAAAGAAACCTGAATGCTGCCGTATGTTTGTAGCTAACTTCTTGTGAAAGCCACATGGGGGTATCTGTAAATGGAGTACTTGGGGTAGATAGGCAAGTGTGCGTTTAAGTTCTATGCTAAGGATGATCGTAAAAACTTTAAATACCTAATGCATTATGGGTTTGCAGTTGCGTTTTTTTTTTTTTTAATTTTACAAAGTATAGGAATTAACAAAGATGGCAAAGAGAAACGCAGAACATTAGGGATTCTAGTAACAAACTTGAATTTTTCTGATGAATAGATATCAGGAAGCAAAAGTAGTTTTATGCCTAAATTTACAACTTAAAATATTCTTTCATGCCTTGCGAGCTTTCGTGATCAGTATTATTAGTAGCTAAGAAATATTCATATTGTCGCATATAGATGAAAATGGCTGTTTACTAACACAGCAGTGTAATTGTACAGCCTACATAATGCCTTGCTTTGGTAAAACTTCTGCAGACGTTTTAAGAAGTAGAGAAAGCTGAATTATGCAGCTGTATTTTTTTAATTCGTGTGGATACAGTGGCTCATTGGCACTTTTTTATATGTGTAACTGGCACAGCTGAACTTTTAAAAAGATAACTAATATGCTGCTTTCTTCTCAACTTACAATGCTTTCATTATGTAATAATTTCAATTGTGTTAAATGAATCATTCATGTTGAAAAAGAACTTAGTCAAGAAGTTATGGTAACTGAAAGACACTGTGCTGATATTAAACTAATTTCTATTAAATTATTAGTTTAAAATTGCTTTTGTCTTCAATTTCAATACCACTAAAGAGATTGTGATGAATAGCTCCAGTTTGACCTAGAGTAAAAATCACCATTGGTGAAATTTCTTGACAATTACACTGTACCCTTCAGATGTTTTTTGCTTGTGTGTTTTGTTCTTGGTTGTGTTTTTTTTCTTATGTATAATTGTTTTAAAAATTTTAAGATTTTAAGTAACTTTTACACCCAGCGTGGGGCTTGAACTTATGACCCTAAGATCAAGAGTCACATGGTCCATCAGCTGAGCCAGCCGGGCACCCCTGTGGTTGTTGTGGGGTTTTTTGTTTTTTGTTTTGTGTTTTGGTAAAGGAATGTAGAGATGGCTCATGTATCTTGTATTGCTTTATCTTTCCTTCCTCCCAGGAGGAAACTGTCTTAACTATCTGGCTGAAGATAGATCCTGGCAAACACAAGTAAGAAATGAATGGGTGTGGGGGGAGACAGCAAAAAACCCAGAGAAAACAATAGTCTGTGAAGTACAAGGAGGATCTAGGAGGTTGGGGTCGTGAAAGCCATAGCAGTAAAGTGAATAAGGAGGGACTATCATTGGTTAGATTCAGCAGAGAGGTCTAATGAGTTGCCCTTTGAAAAGAGGCAGTGTGGCAGGGTGGTTGAGATGCTGGGTTCCAGAGTTGCACACACACACTCGGATTCAGTTCCCATCTGTGCTTCTAGTCTCAGGCAAGTTATTTAATCTGTCTGAGCCTCAGGGGTTTTTTTGTTTTTGTTTTTGTTTTTTTCTTTTTTAAGATTTTATTTATTTATCTGACAGAGAGGGAACACAAGCAGGGGGCGTGGGAGAGGGAGAAGTGGGCTTCCCGCTGAGCAGGGAGCGGGATGCCGGGCTGGATCCCAGGACAATGGGATCATGACCTGAGCTGAAGGCAGACGCTTAAGGGCTGAGCCACGCAGGCCCCCCTTGGCCTCAGCTTCTTTTTGTCTTTATTTTTTATCTCATTCCACTTACTTTATGGTTCCCAGTGGACTTCAGGTGTGTTAAGAGGTAAACTGAGGCATATCGAACATTTTAAGTTGTTTTTTGTTTTAGCAAAAATCAATTCAGGTTGGGCATAGGTAGGGGCAAGATTTTTATAGAGAAGGAAGCAAAGCAAGGGAATTATTTGATTAGCTCTAGCTCTGTGGTTGCCTTATTTGGAAAGCCTGGTTGACTGTGATTGGTTGTCCTTGGGTTTCACAGGCTTAGGTTTGGGTTTGCTTACAGAGTTTGCTAAGGTATTCGAACCGCCCCAGTCTAATGGTCTCCTTGTTTAATTTAGTACAAGAGTTGGATTAACTATAAATATATTTATTGTGGATCCATGTATGACTCACTTTTTTTTTAAAGATTTTATTTATTTATTTGACAGAGACCGCGAGAGAGGGTGACTCACTTTTATATATTTATATTTGCTTGCTTATTGGTAACATAAACACCTGTAAAGCAAATACCCAACTCAGGAATTTGAAAATTAACAATTACTTGTAACTATTGTACTTGTGTGTTTCTCCCTTGTACTGTTTTATCATTCCCATCAAAAACCTTTTATTAGATACGTGTGCATTCCTAAGTAGTCTTAGTTGTTTTTGAGTTTTATAAAAAGTATTATGCTGGTATGTGTCTTCTGGAACTTGTCACCCCCCCCCATATTATTCAGATTAATCTACATTGTCTATACCTGTAGTTCATTTGTTTTCATTGTGATATAATAATTCAACATGAAAACACTACAATTATCCATTCTGTTGGTGGGCATTGGTGTTCAGTTTATTGCTCTTACAAGTAGTACTATATGAACCCAGGTTTTTTTTTTTTTTTTTTAAAGATTTTATTTATTTATTTGAGAGAGCCAGCCAGCGAGAGAGGGAACACAAGCAGGGGGAGTGGGAGAGGGAGAAGCGGGCTCCCAGGAGAGGAGCCTGATGTGGGGCTCGATCCCAGAACGCCGGGATTACGCCCTGAGCCAAAGGCAGACGCTTAACGACTGAGCCACCCAGGCGCCCCTATATGAACCCAGCTCTTGAGCACATGCACTTGAGTTTCCTTTAGGGCTTATATACCCAGAAATGGAATTAAATCTTTTTTTTCTTTAATAAATTTTTAAAAAAGTTTTATTTAAGTAATCTATATACCCCATGTAGAACTTGAACTCATGACTCCAAGATCAAGAGTGGCAAGTCCTACCAACTGAGCCAGCCACGTGCCCCCAGGAATGGAATTGTCATATTGAAACATAGAGGTATCATCACCTTTGTTAGATATTGGCCAAGTTGCTTTCCAAGAGCTTTCCTGCCAGAATGAGTTACCATTTACCCCCAACCTTGCCAATTCTTCTTTTTTTTTTTTTCTTTTTAATTTAATCTCTATACCCAATGTGGGGCTTGAACTCATGACCTCGAGATTAAGAGTCACACGCCTTACCCCGACTAAGCCAACCAGGCGCCCCAACCTTGCTAATTCTTGGTTGAGATGCAGTTTGATCGATCTGATAGGTATGAAATTCTTATTTGCATTGCCCTGATTATTGAGGCTGAATACCTTTTCATTTGTATATTAGCTTCTATAGTTTTACCTGCTGTGGTTTGCTGATTCATATCTATGCACATTTTTCAGTTAGATCATTGGTCTTTTTTATTAGTTTGGAGGAATTGTTTTTAAACTCCAGATGCTAATCCTTTATCTTAATTTTAGCTTGTAACTGTCTTTTCCCTGTCTGTGGCTTGGTTCCCCCTAGCACCCCTCCCCCCCCATAGAAGAGAAACTCTTCTCATTACACATCTAAATATGCTAGCTAGCCCTTCTAGCTGACCTTTTCTCTTCTCAGCCTTCTTGTAATTGTAAGAATCAGGGTCCGCAGTATATTGGGGGGTTGTGAATGTAGCAGACCATGGGGCTATTTAGTAAGCCTTGAGGTTGATTCTCTTACCATATGTTGGAAGTTCTTAAAAAAAAAAAAAAAAGGTAGTGTAATTGATGCCTCTTTGCCTTCAGCTTTATGTCCAAGTTCGCAGAAATCCTTCTCCATTTTCTGTTCGCCATATGACCAGTGTAGATGGAAACCTTAATTTCTGCCTAACAGAAATTATCCATTCTGTTAATAGTCATTAATTCAGGTAAAGTCTGATCAGTGAGAGACTGTTTTGGTTTACTCCCTTCTCAGGTTGGGTTCTTGATTACCTTAAACCTTCAGGATGGTCTGGAGTTAATTTATGTGGCAGTTCACCTGGCTCTACCCAGTGGAGAATTTCTTCAGTGGTGGGTGACTGTTTATCTTACTGGTTTTCTTTCTCCTGCCATTATTTTCATATGCCCCCCCCACATTGAATTTACAAAGTTTTATGAACTATTTTGCCATTTCCTTAGTTTTTGTTCTGTATTAACTGTGGATGTAAAGGAACTGCAGGAGGGCAAGTAGTTGGATGACTTTGTTGCCCTAGTCAAATACGTGCCCCTGGAGGACCTCACTTCTCTGAATTGGAGCATGCTTTAGATCTGCGGTTTGAGGGAGCGATGTACTAAACTGTACTTTGTGCAACAGTATCCTTAAGAATTCAGAGCTTTCATAGCCGTATTACATACACAGACCATGTCAATACATTGATTGGCCACTTTGTTAGCTCTCCTTTAGACCTTCAAAACATCATAGGATTTATCTTATAAGTTTCACCTGGGGGGTATCTTGTGGCCTCAGTTTACCCTAGTCAGCCTCTAGGCTTGTACGGAAGTTGTTTATAATCTAGTCTATGCTAAATGTGCTCCTTACTGGTATTCTCAGCAATCCAGTAATTGTCAGGTGGGAAGAAAAGATCACCAGAAAGTGTGTAATCAAAATATTATTTCTCCTTAGTGACAGAACCAATAAGTTTTTCTTAGAGAGTGAAAAACTAGTTCTTCCTTTTGCGGTAGATAATGGAAGGTGGGGGAAGGCAGCTTTAAGATTTCTTTTCAAGCGTCCAGAGAAAGTTTGCTGTTGTCTCCGTAGAGAAAAAATTATTTTCCCTTTACTCTTCTGAGTTCTTGGCTGACACCCTGCAATAAAAGATAAAGGAGAAAAACAAGTTTATGACCATGTATTGCTCAGGTAATAGTGGGAGATTCCCAGGGGGGAAAATGTGTAACTCCCTAAGGTAGCCCAAGGCACCAGCTTAAATAGTTCTTCAGCTAAAGAGAGAAGAAAGTGTGCCTCTGGGAGTGAGTGGGGGTGGGGAGGGGGCCCAGTCCTGGAAGGTTATCAGGAAAGGCAAGGGTAAACAAAGGTAAGGTTTGTTGTGCAGATTTAAATCCCTGCATTCTCCTTTGGTTAAGATTCTCTGATTTAGAGTCCTTTCCTTTCTAGAACAGAGAGGGAGACACCCTTACAAATGGAGATTTTCTTTATAAATGTAAATTTCCATTTCAGAGGAGTAACTTCTCTTGTTTTCAGTCTCTCCTGTGTCTTGCTGTTTCTCTGAATAATCCTTTGCCACATCCTTAGGCCTTCTTTGCGGTGGTATAGTCTGCTACCTTTCATTTGGTACAAGCATCACAAGGGCTCTGATTTTGCCACTAGAAACCTTTCTCAGGGGCGCCTGGGTGGCTCAGTCGTTGAGCGTCTGCCTTCAGCTCAGGGCTTGATCCCAGCTTCTGGGATCGAGCCCCACATCAGGCTCCTCCTGCTAGGAGCCTGCTTCTTCCTTTCCCACTGCCCTTGCTTGTGCTCCCTCTCTCGCTGGCTGTCTCTCTCTGTCAAATAAATAAATAAAATCTTAAAAAAAAAAAAAAAGAACCTTTTTCAGACCCGTGCCTTCTGACAGCCCCTTCTTTTCCATGGTGCCTGCTTCAACTTAGCAGAAGGTGGCTGGACAGGAGTGAGGCTTGAGAATTCAGAATTTCATGTGAAGAAAAGGGGTCCTGTGTAGGCAACTCTATTTGAGGGTTCATAATGAAAGATAGAAAAAGGAGGGTCCATGATGGTGAAATGTGGAATCAAGGCTTTGTGTGTGTGTGTGTGTGTGTGTGTCTGTCTCTCTCTGTTAAGGGAGAGACTTGAGCATGTTTAACCCTGATAGAAAGGATCCAATTGAAAGTGAAAGGTTACCCACACATGGTGGTTTGGTAGATGAAAGTGAGGAATTACAACTTTACAATAGACTGAACTGTTAACACCCAAATACCCTGACCAATCTTAGCTTTACAAATAGTGCATAAACAAAGATTATTTGTTCTGATTTATTACGCTATGAAGTTTGCTGTATTACCTAGAAGTATTCCTGCCAGACACGTTGAACTTGACTATCATCTAATCTGTAGATCTAACTTATGGTTTACTGGCAGTGTAGAGGATAAACAAGTTAAACGATACCCTAAGGAAGTAAACAAAATGTGGAACATTCTATAGGACAAGTGGTTCATTCTGTCCAGTAAGTTAGCATTCTAGCAGTAGTAAAGCAGGCAGTGGATACTTACAGATGGAGAGACTCCGGAGACATAACCAAGTGTATTATGTAGTCTGTAATTAGATCCTAATTTGAATAAATCAGATGTAAAAAGACCTTGGTAGAGTAATTGGGGAAATTTGAAAATGGACTAGGTATATTAGCTCCTGAATAATTGCTGTTAATTTTGGTAGATCTATTAATGGCATTACAGTTTAATAGATAAGTGTCCTAATATTTTTGGAGATGTATGCTGACATATTTCAGAGTGGAATGTCTTGATGTCTGTGATTGATTTTTTTTAAAATACTTCAGCAAATTGGGGCTCCTTCGTGGCTCAGTCGGTTAAGCGTCTGCCTTCAGTTCAGGTCATGATCTCAGGGTCTTGGGATCGAGCCCTGTGTTGTTGGGCTCCCTGCTTCTCCCTCACCTCCCCCCCCCCCCCCCCCCCCGTGCATAGTGTGTGTGTGTGTGTGTGTGTGTGTGTGTGTGTGTGTGTGTGTGTGTCTCTCTCTCAAATAAATAAAATCTTTAAAAAAAAATAGAAATGAAAATACTTAAGCAAAAACAAGAAGCAAATACAACAATAATATTAACAATTTGTAAATCACATGGTGGGTATTGTGGGTGTCCATTATACTGATTTCTCTACCTTTCTGTGTTTGGAATTTTTCCCAAAAGACTAAAACAATGAGGAAAATGAGAGCTCGAATGTTCTAGAAGAGATAATTAGAAGTGTAAGATTACTGAAAAGACGGTAGATAGGATTTAAAGCATAGGTGGAGGAACTGGACCAAATGACAGAAAAGTCAGTTCCTCTGTTCTTAATAGAGGGAAAGGAGAATGTGATGAGTCCGCTATGTTTGTATAGTTGTATATATCTAGTCATAGAAAATTGAAAGAGTTCATGTCTGATGGCTTCTGTTTTCTCTGTGATGTAGAAGGCAAGCTCATCCATAAGAGGGGGTGTGAAAGGTCAGAAGCTTAAAGAGTTCAAAGGAACTGACATAGTTGATAGTAAGAGTGGAAGTGATGAGTAAAAAGCTGTGTAAGGTGGTTTTGAGGGCCTAGTTGAGATGCGTGAAGTGAATTTGCAGTATAACTAATACTCCCTGTTTGACTCTTTTGGTCAATGTTTGGTCGCTTGAGTACTGGCCAAAAGAAAGTAGGTGGTTGGGTTCATACAAGGTTGTGGTTTTTGTCTGTTGAGTATGATAGCATAAAATGGTTGGGAAACTAGGGTGCTGGCAAAATTGTGGGTGAAGTGCTAGACCTGGAATCTAACCTGTTTAAGAAGGAAAGTGCATTTGCAGGTAGAGGGTGAATGAGTTCCGGAGATCTGCAGGGCATAGTGATGACAGTCAACTACACGGTATTGTGTGCTTCAAAGTTGCTAAAAGACTAGATCCTAAATGTTCTCTCTACAGAGAAGAGAGGGTAATTGTGTGATGGGATAGTTAACTCTTTGGTAATCATATTGTAATGTATAAATGTCAAATCACATTCTATAACTAAAACTTACACAGTAACATAATGTTATAGGTCAATTTTATCTCCATAAAAAGAAGAGATGTACCACAAACTCACGATATTTCACATTGAACTCTTCATCTCTCTTATCAACCTTCCCCTTCAAGGACTTCAAAGTGTCTGGGATTTTAACTACTTACATGCTAGTAAATTAGCCTGTTACTGTTTCATGGATGCTAGCAGAAGACGTGAGACTCCTTGGTCAGAGACCGAGGACTTCATTACAGCACAGGAAGTAGCCTGTCCTGGTGTTGGTTTGTGCTGATTCCCCCATGTTCCTCAATTCTTGTGGGGTTAACACAGGGGGCCCTAGATAGATGCCGCACAGACACTGGGTTTGTGTCATAGCCCGGAAGCACTGAACCTGGGGAACTTAGCACTTTCAGAGTAAGTGGAAGCAAGCCTGCTCTGTCCCGGTGGGGAGACATGGTCTCATCCCTCAAGGTTGCTTGCTCCAAATACACATCTCAGAAATGGCCCAGGTGAAAGTGCTTAAGGCCTTATATTTGGCACACCCAGGAAAAATGTATAGGGGTATTCAGGGCCCACGGCCTCTCCCCAGAGTAACACATCCATAGAGTGGTAGTGAGGAGGAAACTGCTTTCTGCTTGCCATTTCTGTTCATGGTACTCCATCCTTTTGGGCATGCAGGTTGGAAAATCTCCGCTTGTACAGATCCTAGCGTAGCCTGAGTGGCTCTTGCTAGCCATGTTACCTGAAACTGGATTTGCCTCTTGGTGAGTGTTGAGCCAAAAGACACAACCAAGCCAAAGAAAAGGAAAAGGAAGGGTTTTACTTGCAATAAGTAAAGGAGAACAGTGGGTCCCCCCTCCCCAAATCAGTGTCTCCCAGAAGGACAAAATTGGGGACCTTTTAAGCTAAGGGTGCGTACATATTCATGAAGGGGCTGGGCAGTGGGGAATACCGCATAGAGTTGAGGCAAAAGTCCTAAGAAGACGGAGTCCAGGTCAAAGTCACGAGGAGCTGCAGAAGCAGAGGCCAGCATTGTTAATTCTCTGGCTCCAGTTGGCCTGGTACGAGTGCTCAAAGGGATTTAGATCCTGCGAAGGTAAGTCAAGAGTGTGGGTCCGGTCAGTCTCCCGGCCTGATTGTGGCTGTTTTACATTCTTTCCCAAGATGTCTGGGGACCTGAAATGACTTTTCAAGGTAGTATGTCTGTTGGTCTTTTTCGGGGACCCCTCTTCTGCTTACAGCTGCTGATAAGCTCCGCTTTAAAGAGGCAGTTGTACGTGTCTGGCTGTTGAGGTGGGAAGGCAGTAGTGGGGGGAAGTGGTGGCTTTGAACACTCTGAAACTAGTGAGATCTGTGAGGGTCCCTTGATACTCCTTTTTAGTACCTTAGCAACTCAGTAGGAGCTTGACACCAGTTTTGCATGCCCAGGATTTTTTTCGGAACTCAGAAAATAAAGAAACATCAGAACCAGAGTTTTTAGGATTTTGGGACCAGTGATACCCTCAGTATGGTTCAGCAAGGGTAATTAAGGTTGTGAATTTAAAGAACTTGAATGCTCCTATCTTCAGTTAGGCATAATCATATTCCAGATTGGCTGTAATCTAACCAGTCTGGCACTCTCTGAGGAACATACTAAATTGTTAAACAACTTCATCAAGAAATGGTTAAGCCTTATAATTATCAAAATTTGTTGGAAGTTTAGATAAATGGAGAGCTCTATCATAGTAGTAAATTGGACATGGACTATTAGAATGATGTCAGTTCTTCTTACTTCATAGTTTAATGCCATTCCAAGCAATCCTAACAGATTAACTTATTATTCTGACAAAATAAAGTTAACCCTAATAAACAGATACTTGTACTACAGTTGAAGGAATGAAGGATGACACCAGGAACAGTCTCTCTTATGGGAATCAGAGTTTCTCTTATGGGAGTTTGGAGATGGGGGTAGTCCTTTGGGTCTCTTAATTTTGACCTGAGGAAATACAATCTGGGTCTTCTGCTTGGAGAAGCAGAAAAAGTTATTTCGTAGAAAGAAGAACAACAAATAGAAAGAGAAATAGGAAGTTCGGGTAGACAATACTACCAGTTTTCAGCTTTGGTTTCTTTCTGAGGTGGTGATATCCCCGCCTTTGGGTTCTATGATTCATCCTAAATCCTTAAAATTTTTCTTCCCTTTATTAAGCTATTTCAGGTTAGTTTATTTACTGGAGAAGTGTCTAGGTGCTAGGGATGTAGCAAAAAAATAAAACGAACAAAGTCCCTGCTTGAAGGAGCTTACATTCACCAGGAGGAAACCAACAACAAGTAAGCAACATGCTAGATGGTGGTGAGTCCTCACGTGGCCTTACAGGTCAGGTGGGTGCATATGGGCTGTCAGCAAAGGTCCCTCTGAGGAAAAGTCAGCAAGCAATGAAAATAACAGGGATAAGAGCATTTCAGGCCGGGGGGAAGAGCAAGTATAAAGACACTGAGACTAGATCCTATTTAGTGTGTTCAAAGGACATCGAAGTCTTTGGAGTGGCTGGAGCAGAGGGAGGGATCGCTTGATCGATAAGGTCAGAGGGGTGTGTGTAAGAGATTGGGTAGGGCTCTGGAGGTCAAGATAGAGTTAGGTTTTCCTCTGAATGGGAGTGGAAAACTCTAGGATTTCAAGGAGAAGGAAGACTGGTGTTTTAAGAAAGGATGACTCTGTTGCCGTATTTAGGATAGACTGGGGCGTGGTCAGGAGCGGTAGAGAGGAGACCAGGTGAGAGATGGTGGTGGCTTAGACCAAGGTAGGCAGAGTGGAGGTAATCGGGGTTGATCAGATCCTAGATATTTTTCTGAAGGAAGAACTGGTGGGCTTTGCTGATGGATTACATGTGGGGTGTGAAAGACATAAGGATGACTCCCGGGTGTTGGGCTTGAAGGGTTGACGGGACTGAATTTCCATTTACTGAGACAGGGAAGACCTGGGGGTGGTGTGGGGTTCAGCTTTGAGGTAGGAACTCTGGTGCCCATTAGACATCTAAATGGGGAAAAATAGATATTATGGGTGCTCTCTGAAGTATTGTAAAGTATTTCTCACTGGGCTGTATTCTAATACTAACAGTCTGTAATTTAGTCTTGAATATTACGACTCAAGATTTCTCTTCCATCCTCGGATCACCTTCTTTATCAGACCGTTAATCTCGATCCATAACAGCCGGCTGTTAGGGAACTTGGAATTGCTAGCTCAGATGAATTTCAGAAGAATCAAAAAAGAAACTCTAGGTCAGTAGTTTAAAAAGTAGATTGATATGGAAATGGAGAACTGAATCCAGCTCGCTCTGGTTTTTGTTTTTGTTTTTTTTGACAGTTGCTTTCACTTGCTAATTTCCGAGGCAAACACGTGGAAGGATGAGTGAACTGGAGCAGTTGAGGCAGGAGGCCGAACAGCTGCGGAATCAGATCCAGGTGAGAGCAAAGTTTCTAGTTTTGGAGTTTTAACACTTTTACTTAGTACCAGCAATGAATGAGATGTGTTCGTTACTGCATCAGTCTGCATATATTAAATGTATCAGTCTTGAAGTGGTCAATTTGTTTTTTCCTACCTCTAAAGTACTCTCTAAAAAGCATTCCTAACAAATATCTGTGTGGACTTACGACCTCTGTGTCCCTAAGAAGTTAATATTCTATATGTAATTCCTGCTGAAAGACAAACCTAATTCTCTTAGTCACACACTTGGAATCATAGTTTGGTTTTTGGTGCAGTGTGATGAGGCAGATGTTACCACATTGTGATGCCCTAGAAAAATGAGTCTCTAAAATAGTAGATTGCAGAAAAACATTAAAAGTTATTAGTGGCATAATAAAGACATGTCTGTCATCTTTTACTTTTGGAAATCAACTCAAAACAGCAAAGAACTTAAATACAAGTTCCATCTGACAACAAAATCAGAAGACACTTAGAACTTTGCGTCAAGAATCAGAGTGATGCGTCAGGGTGTGGGAAGGCTCGGAGGGAGGGTTTCTGCAAAGTGGGTAGTACTTCCTCAGTAAAAACACCAGTAATCCTCTGGAACAGTGGAAACAGGTTTCCCTGGACGGGGGAATATCAAGGAAGCTTGCATGCCGTAAAAGATGGCATGACTATATTCCTTCATGTTTCGGAAGCCTCTTGGTGAGCAGGGTAGAGGAAAGAGACTGAATTGTAGCCTGGCTCTGCCTACTTCAGAGAAAGCAAGGACTGAAACAGTAAGGGATACACATGAAGAACTTCAGCACAAAGCCAGGAGAATCCCTAAGGACTCGGAACACCGTTGGCCCCCCCACAACCCCTACATGTCCCGCCAACCCCCCCGGCCATGAACCTTCTGCGAGGGCTGTTTCAGAAGAATTCCTCTGATTGGATAAGTGAAGAATCGGAAGAATGGATCAAGCACAGGATCTGTACAAGGATATTAGAAGAAGAGAGAGGAAAGGACAGGAAGAAAAAGGATGACGGCTGAAGAACACTCACCAAGAAAATGTTGATTCTGATTGGATTAAATCCTAACCGAATCTCACTGCCAGGAATTCAAGGAAGTGGATGATTTGGATGTGAATGAGGACTCTGAGTTTGATAGTTTAGGTGTCTGACAAAGTTGTGGAAACAAAGGAGGGATTTATTTTGCCCGGGATGATGAGAGAAGGCTTCACAGAATAATCTCTGAAGTAGATGTTGTTGCCAGCACCAGAATGGATTGTCTGCCGTCTCTGCTTTCTGTCACTTACTCCAGAGCCGAACAGGACTGACTGGCTAAGCACATGGTCACATGACTGTCATTAAAAAAAAAATGCTGTCTGTATATATGAGCTTGGATTTTTTTTTTTTTTTGATTACATATAAATGAGATCATATGGTATTTGTCTTTGGCTTCTTTCACTTAATGCTCACAGGGTCCACCCATGTTGTTGGAAATGGCAAGATCTCATTTTTTTTAATGGCTGAATAATACCATGTGTACGTACCACCTATGTTTTCTTCTAGGAGTTTGATGGTTTCAAACGTTCAATCCATCTTGAGTTTATTTTTGTGTATTGTGCAAGATAGTGGTACAGTTCCATTCTTTTGCTTGTGGCTGTCCAGTTCTCCCAACACCATTTATTAAAGAGACAGTCTTCCCCCTATTGTCATAAATTCACTGACCACACATGCATGGATGTATTTCTGGGCTCTCTGTTCTATTGATCCATATGTCCATGTTTATGTTAATGCCATACTGTTTGATTACTATCATTTCGTCATGTAGTTTGAGAACCAATGCCTCCTGTTTTATTCTTTTATCTCAAAATTTCTTTGGCTACTCAGGATCTTTTGCAGTTTCATACAGAATTTAGGATGTAAAATTATGTTTGTGTGAAAAATGCTGTTTGAATTTTGATAGGGACTGCCTCGCATCTGTAGCTTGCTTTGGGCAGTATGGACATTTTAACAGTATTCTTCCAATCCATGCATGTAGAATAGCTTTCCATGGATTTGTGTGTTCAGTTTCTTTCATCTGTGTCTTAATAGTTTTTAGTGTACAGGTTTCTCACCTCCTTGGTTAAATTTATCCCTAAGTGTTTTATTCTTTTGGATGCAGTTGTAAATGGGATTGTTTTCCTGATTTTTCTTTCTGATAGTTAGTATTTAGTATGTAGAAATGATAGATTTTGGTATATCTTGTATGTATTTTGTATATCTTGGCAGCTTTACTGAATTTATTTCTAATGTGGTTTTTTTTGTTGTTGCTGTTGTTGTTTTTGTGGAGTCTTTAGGGTTTCCTATATAATATCATGTCATCTGCAAATAGTGACAGTTTTATTTCTTTCCAGTTTGTATGCCTTTATTCCTTTTTCTTGCCTAATTGCTCTGGTGAGGACTTGCGGTAACATGTTGCATTAAAGTGGGAAGAGTGGGCATCCTTGTCTTGTTCCTGATGTTAGAGGGAAAGCTTTCAGCTTTTCATTGTTATGATGTTAGCTGTGGGCTTGTCATATAGGACTTTAATTATTTGAGGTACACTTCCTCTATACCCACTTTCCTGAGTTTTTCTCATAAATGGTTGTTGAATTTTGTCAGATGCCTTTCTGCATTTGACAAAAACTGCATAAGTTTTTATCTTTCATTTTGTTAATGTATGTATCATTGATTTGTGGATGTTGAGCCATCCTCGCATCTCTGAAATAAGTCTCACTTGATTATGGTGTGATTGTTTTAATGCATGGTTGAATTTGGTTTGCTAATAGTTTGTTGAGGATTTTTACGTCTGTGTTCATCAAGGATATTGATCTGTAATTTCCTAGTGGTGTCCTTGCCTGGAATGATTGACCAAACACATGTTCTCATGTGAATTTCATTAATCCTCTTAGCAACCCTGTGAGGTAGATGGTGTCGCTTTGTTTTATAGCTGAGGAAACTGATCCTCAGAGATGAAATAACTTGCCAAGGTAACATAACTACTAAGTGGTAGCTACAGGATTCAGGTCAGGTTCATATATATTTTTTAAAGATTTTGTTTATTTATTGGAGAGAGTGCTTGTGTGCGAACGCACAAGCTGTGGGGAGTGGGTGAGGGAGAAGCTGACCCACGTAGCAGGGGAGTCCGATGTGGGGATCGATCCCAGGACCCTGCGATCATGACCCGAGCTGACGGCAGACACTCCATGGACTGAGCCACCCAGGTGCCCCTCCGGCCAGGTATCTTTTGATTCCAGATGCCGTGCCCTCCCAGCCCTGTGGCCTGTGCTAACATCCCGCTCTGCGACCTCTGTTGTAGTCCTATGAGTCTGGTGGCTGTTCCCTGGACGTGCATTGCTCTTTTCCCCTTTGTCATCTTTTTACAAATGGTATCCTTTGCCCAGGATTATACTAACTTTTGCTCCAGTGTTTCTCCAGCGACTCCTTTTCGTTGAGTCCCAGTCGTCTGAAAAGCCTCACCAGGGTCCTGTACTCAGATTGATTCTGCTTTTATTGGAAGGCGGGCAGCATGGCATGGTGGAAAGTGCATGGGCTCCAGCTTTTCATTCTTCTGTGCCATGAGCAAGTTTAACTTCTGTAATTCTTGATATCTTTCCTGTAAAGTGAGAGAATACTAGGGCCCACTGTGTAGGTCTGTGGGGAAGATCATCGTGTGAAATGACGTGCAAAGGACTTACCAGTAAATGGTTAGCTGGCCTCGTTTTAGAGTTCCTTGTGTGTGTTTGCCTCTGCTCCTTGTACTTGGCTGGCAAATTCTGTGTCCTAGTCCTTCTTCACAGCTCACCAGCATCCCAAACACAGCGGCGTGGGTGCAGGTGCTCACATTCCTCTCCCATGATTTCAAGTAGCCTCGTGTATGTAAGGTGCCATGTGCTGTACTTCTCTGTTTAATCGTGTCATGCTACATTTAAAGACCCTCCCTCTATCTTTCCCCCTCAGTTCTAGAATATAATCTGTGTACTTCACTATGGTATAAACACGTGACATAATAGAAATGTATGCAATCTTATCCAATAGGATTTATTTTAAATTAAAAAAAAAGAGAAAATAGATTTTTCTTTTGTAATTGTTATTTGGAGTGAAAAATATGTCCCCTTTCTCTTGCACAAAAATGTCTTATAGTGGATAATATGGACTTCCACCTTTAATTGGGAATAATTTTATATTCAGTTTTATAATGGATAAGTGTTCATAAGAGTAAATTCTTCTGCATGTGAGTAGGATCTTTGCATGATTTGCAAGAAACTGCTATTTGTAGATGCTTATATTCCCGCGTTTTAATTTTTACCAATTTGCACTATTCAGTAATTTTCACTGACAATTTAATTGTACTGTTAATATTACAAGCCCTCTATGAGGGCTGGCATTTCTGGTTTGTCTCCTGCTGTAACTGTGTGCCCAGAATAGTACCCGACACAGATTTTTTTTTTTTTAAAGATTTTATTTATTTATTTATTTATTCGACAGAGATAGAGACAGCCAGAGAGAGAGGGAACACAAGCAGGGGGAGTGGGAGAGGAAGAAGCAGGCTCATAGCTGAAGAGCCTGATGTGGGGCTCGATCCCATAACGCCGGGATCACGCCCTGAGCCGAAGGCAGACGCCTAACCGCTGTGCCACTCAGGTGGCCCCCAGATTGTTTTTTTTAATTGAATGACTGAATTAGGAAAGATGACCTAAACAACGATAGTTCATTTTCACAAAGCTTAAAATCAGAAAATGCTGTTTTTAGAATTTAGTCTTTAACTCCACCAGTTTTGGAACACGGCTCAGGCCATCGCTATCATTTCTGGAAATTCTTTTTCATTGTAGGAAACTGGACTAAATTATTCCTTGCCAAATGAGGTTTCTCAACCCACAATTTGACTAAGAATGAGAGAATCAAATCATATGTTTGTGTAACTACTTATGAACATCCTTACATAGAAGCATTCGAGGTGTTATAAATAGGTTGAAAGGTCGTGTGTTCCATCCAGTCTTTGCCGCAAGCGGAGGCGGCGTTTTCCTTTGGCTGACGGGGCCAAGTTGTCCGTTTGGGGCATTTCTTCAAATACTGTGTGCTTCCTCTTTGCCCAGGAGTACCTGAGTACAGTCGGGAAAGAGCATTGAAGAGGATACTACCCTTTTGAGAGAGGAAAAAATTGTTTCAAGTCTAGTAGGAAGAATTGTGCTTCTGATTTGCCCATGTTATATGAATCCTCTCAATTTATTGAGAAACTCATTTAAAACCTCTTGTTGCTCATTAAATGTTTTGTTCTATTGATTTGTTTCACTGTTATTTTTGATAATTCCTTTCAGTTTGTGTAAACATTTAAGGTCCCTTTGAAAGGCTGTCCTGTCATGCTTAAACATAAACACCTGCTTACATGTAGGACCTTGCTGTTGATATGTAGGTGTGACTCAGTACGAGCCGTTCCTGTTACAGAAATTGTTTTCCTGATTATCCTATCTTTTCCTCATTGGCTCTAAAACATTTTATTTCTAATTGCAGGTACACTGTACACAGATACCAAGCATTTTAAAGAAGTGCTTATATATTTATAAAAATATTTCTGAAATGACCCGAGTATGCTATGAATATCCTTCCTGTCACCTCAACTTCTAGATGCCAGAACAAACCAAAAGGGAACTCAACTTTTTTTCTGAAGCTTAGTAACAAATACAACTCTGAATACTGTGGGCTTATTAAATCAACCTAGTTCATTTTTACTCATGAGGATGCAATTTAAAATCTTTTAATCATAAACCAGAAGTATATTCGCACAGTGGAATAGAATTGAGAGTCCCTAAATGAACCCGTATATCTAGGGCTGATTGATTTTTTTCAACGAGGATAACAAGACCATTTGAGAGGGAAAGAACAGTTTTGTCAACAGATGGTGCTGGGACAACTGGATATCCACATACAAAAGAATGAATTTGGACTCCTACCTCATACCATTTATAAAAATTAACTGAAAATGGTACCTAAATATAAATGCTAGAAGTGTAAAAAAAAAAATTTTTTTAGGGGCGCCTTGGTGGTGTAGTCGTCGGTTAAGTGTCCAACTCTTGGTTTTGCCTTGGGTCATGATCTCAGGGTTCTGGGGTCAAGACCTGCATCAGGCTCCAGCTCCGTGCTCAGGGTGGAGTCTGCTTGAGATTCTTTTTCTCTTTGCCCCTCCCACTCATGCGCATGTGCACTCTCTTTCTCTCTCAGATCTTTTTTAAAAAGTGTTAAAATTTTAGAACTAAACATCTTTGACCTTGGATTCCGCAGCAGTTTAATATGATACTGGAAGCCCAACCAACAGAAGAAATAGATAAATCAGACTTCATTAAAATTAAAAACTTGTGTAAGGACACTAATCAAGAAAATGAAAAGACAACCTACAGAATGGGAGAAAATATTTGCAAATCATACATCTGATAAGGATCTAGTGTCCAGAATATATAAAAAGTCCTACAACTCAACAATAATGCAATTTAAAAATGGGCAAAGGATTTGAATAGACCTTTCTCCAAAGACCTACGGATGGCCAGTAGGCACGTGTATAGATAGATACTCCATGTGAAAAGATGCTCAGCAGCGCTAATCCTTAGGGAAATGCAGATCAAAACTACAGTGAGAGACCACTTCACAACCATGAAAATGGCTAATAATAATAAAGGACAACGGTGGGTGAGGATGTGAAGAAATGGGAAAGCTCATGATACGTTCCTGGTGGGAATGTAAAATGGTGCAGTTGCTGTGAGGAAAACAATTTGACACCTGACTAAAGAGTCAATTGTAGAGTTACCACATCGCCACTCTTAGGTACACACCCAGGAGAACTGAAAACGTGTGTATACAACTTGTACATGAATGTTCACAGCCTCATTATTTACAAAAGCCAAAAAGTGGAAAGAACTTAAATGTCCGTCAGTTAATGGGTAAACAGCATGATCCATCCATACAGTGGAATATTAGCCATAAAGAGAAACGGAGTATTGACATTTGCTACAACATGGAGAGACCCTGAAAACCTACATTAAGTGGAAGAAGCCAGACACAGAAGTTTGTATTATAGGATTCCATTTACATGAGATGTCCAGAATGGGCAAATCCATAGAGATGGAAAGGAGAGGATTACCAGGGAATAAGGGAATTGGGAGGTATAGGGATTTTTTTATTTCTTTGTTTCTTCTTTTTTTTAATGGCAAATGTTCTAGAATAATTGGTGGTGGTTCACGAAGTTGTGAAGGTACTAACCACTGAACTTTAAAGAATATGTGGTACAGTGAAAGGTATATTTGTAAGTCTGCATTTTCAATGAAAGTAGTGTTTTAAGTCCTAACCAGAGGGGTCCATGTTTAAATGGCTTATAATCCTCTTTCTTTACTTCAGGATGCCAGGAAAGCATGTAATGATGCAACACTTATTCAGGTAAAGTGTTTTTTTTTTTCCCCCTCCATTCATTTTAGTAATTCATATGAAAGAGCTTGACATGGATGCAAATGACATTCAGATGGTTTTTGTTAGTATTTAATTGAAAAAAAAGTGAGATCTGTATTTAAAAACTAATTTGTCAGATGCTATACATGTGCTTTTTAAAGCTTGTTAAAATAGAAGCCTGTGAAAAAGCAAATACTATAAAAGTACGTAGATTCATAATTTGTTTTTTTTAGGTAACTTCTGATTCTTTTCAGTATGTGGTGATTGTACTTTTTTTTCCTTACATCAACTCTTAGGAAGGTTCCATTAGTTTAACTTATATTGATAATGTTTATTATTTTATGTGCTGTACTAAAGCTTGCTTTCTCATAGACTGTGAAAATTATCCATGTTTTACTCTTTGATCATCTATTTGACCTTTATTTGTGGCTTTTTTTTTTTTCCCTTGGGAGGTATGTCAGTTCTTAAAAGTTAATAGCCTATAATAATGATATTCTCACTGGAAGGTGTGCAAATAGGATCATTTTAAGTCATACTTTTTCTTCATCTTACTGACCCTATAATGGCTCTGGAATTATTTAAACTATCTTCAGTTGCCATAAATTTGTCTTCTGTCTTATGCCTGTTATTTCTACTTTATTGTCTGAGATGTAAAAAATAACATTCTTGGTGCTTTCTAAAGATCACATCAAATATGGATTCTGTGGGCCGAATACAAATGCGAACGAGGCGTACGTTGAGGGGTCACCTAGCTAAGATATATGCTATGCACTGGGGATATGATTCAAGGTTTGTACCTGCCTTTTTTTTTTTTTTTTTTTTTTTCCCCTTAAGAGATGGTGGGGGAGAGGGGTGGGAGGAAAGAGGAGAGAGAATCTCAAGCAGACTCCTCGCTGAGCAGGGAGCCCAAGGCAGGCCTCAGTCCCAGGACCCTGGGATCATGACCTGAGCCGAAGTCAGGCACTTAACCGCTTAACCAGCTAAGCCACCCAGGCACCCCACCAATTGATTTTAGAGAATTTATTTCAGGGGTGCCTCGGTGGCTCATTTGGTTACGTGTCCAACTCTTGATCTCAGCTCAGGTCGTGATCTCAGGGTTGTGAGTTCAAGGTGGGCATGGAGCCTACCTTAAAAAAAAAAAAATCAGGTTCTGCCCCATATCCTACTGTTATCTTCCCTTTCATAAAAAAAATTTGTGGCAGCTGCTACATAAATTCCTGCTAATGTTATTTACCTATAGGGAAGGGATCCAGGTGGCTTGGTGACAGGGATAGGAAGGTGACTTCCCCCCACACACTGGGTAGCTTTTTTGCATCTTCTGAATTTTATACCCTAGTGAAAGTATCCAGAGCAAACTTCAGTAACTAATAGTTATTTAGTCAAGGGTCATGTTTAGCCAGCAAACAAAGCTTTCTGCTTTTCAAGCCCAGTCCATTTTTTTTTAGCTGTTTTGCCCATGTCTCAGACATTCTGTGCAACTGGAAAATTCACAATTCCTAAAACACTTGTATTTTTCCTCCTCTTGTCAGTGAACATACACTCACAGAACATACACTTCTACCTTTAGCTTACAGAATTCCATTTTTCAGTATGGATTCTTTTTGGCAGGACTCAACAAGCAGGTATTTGTCCCCCTTTTACTTTCCTATAGCATTGACTGTGACAATTTTCACTTCATTGATTGTAAACATGTGTAAATACCTTCTTTCTGCCACACGTGGAGGCCTCAAAGGCAGGAGGCATATCCTGCATTGTACCCATAACACTGCCTTACCTTCCCAGGCCCTCAGTTAAGCTTTTTAGGTGGCGTGAAATATGGTTGTTAGGCTAATATGTACTCCACTGTCGTTAAATTTAAGTCAGTAAATAATGAGCCAGTCAGCTACTATCTGTCAGAGTCTTGAATAAGAACTAGAATGTTGTCACCATGAAAAGTTGAATCATTTTTTTTTAAAGTCGAATTATAACCAGAGACATCTGTAGTTAAATGTTTAAGTTTTGCTAAATTCTATGGCCTATTGAAAACTTTTGGCATGCAGAAAAAATTTTATTAAGTTGGGAGGATATTTTCTGGTATCAAGATTTTAATTAGAAAAATATTTTTTTCTGAACTGACCTGCAGTAATACAGTGCATGACTAATTTCAACTACCTTTGTCCTCTAAGTGTCGAATTATTTTTGTGTTTGTTCCTCTAGGCTACTAGTCAGTGCTTCCCAAGATGGAAAATTAATTATTTGGGATAGTTACACAACAAATAAGGTAGGATTTCTTAATCATTCTCTTTCACCTTTTATTTGGTCTGGTGTCTAATTGTTCTTTATTCAATTACTTCAAACTTAATTTCCTTCAAAGATAAATTTATTCCGGGGCGCCTGGGTGGCACAGTGGTTAAGCGTCTGCCTTCGGCTCAGGGCATGATCCCGGCATTTTGGGATCGAGCCCCACATCAGGCTCCTCCGCTATGAGCCTGCTTCTTCCTCTCCCACTCCCCCTGCTTGTGTTCCCTCTCTCGCTGGCTGTCTCTATCTCTGTCGAATAAATAAATAAAATCTTT